>NC_068394.1:24091112-24346477 GCF_023724105.1 Carassius gibelio | reverse complement strand
CAGAAAACATTTTATTTCATAAGACATAAGCATGTTTCAGTTTAGCAAGATTTGCACTGAATACTGAATGAAACAGCTTTCTCTAATAGAGAGAAAAGCTTTTGAGCAGATTTGGGCTTGATTTCACTTCATTTGAACAGAAACACTATTTCAGCATTACTGGACTCAGAAAGCTGTAAACTGACAATCTTGATCATTGAAGTCCTAACATAAGTTTTTGTGTATATAACTTCTAACACATTAAAAACTGTCTTACAGCATTGCAGAAAACATTGTACTTCATAAGGCATAAGCTTGTTTCAGTTTGGCAAGATTTGCACTGAATACTGAATGAAACAGCTTTATCTAATAGAGAGAAAAGCTTTTGAGCAGATTTGGGCTTGATTTCACTTCATTTGAACAGAAACACTATTTCAGCATTACTGGACTCAGAAAGCTGTAAACTGACAATCTTGATCATTGAAGTCCTAACATAAGTTTTTGTGCATATAACTTCTAACACATTAAAAACTGTCTTAAAGCATTGCAGAAAACATTGTACTTCATAAGACATAAGCTTGTTTCAGTTTGGCAAGATTTGCACTGAATACTGAATGAAACAGCTTTATCTAATAGAGAGAAAAGCTTTTGAGCAGATTTGGGCTTGATTTCACTTCATTTGAACAGAAACACTATTTCAGCATTACTGGACTCAGAAAGCTGTAAACTGACAATCTTGATCATTGAAGTCCTAACATAAGTTTTTGTGCATATAACTTCTAACACATTAAAAACTGTCTTACAGCATTGCAGAAAACATTGTACTTCATAAGACATAAGCTTGTTTCAGTTTGGCAAGATTTGCACTGAATACTGAATGAAACAGCTTTATCTAATAGAGAGAAAAGCTATTGAGCAGATTTGGGCTTGATTTCACTTCATTTCAACAGAAACACTATTTCAGCATTACTGGACTCAGAAAGCTGTAAACTGACAATCTTGATCATTGAAGTCCTAACATTAGTTTTTGTGCATATAACTTCTAACACATTAAAAACTGTCTTACAGCATTGCAGAAAACATTTCATTTCATAAGACATAAGCATGTTTCAGTTTAGCAAGATTTGCACTGAATACTGAATGAAACAGCTTTCTCTAATAGAGAGAAAAGCTTTTGAGCAGATTTGGGCTTGATTTCACTTCATTTGAACAGAAACACTATTTCAGCATTACTGGACTCAGAAAGCTGTAAACTGACAATCTTGATCATTGAAGTCCTAACATAAGTTTTTGTGTATATAACTTCTAACACATTAAAAACTGTCTTACAGCATTGCAGAAAACATTGTACTTCATAAGGCATAAGCTTGTTTTAGTTTGGCAAGATTTGCACTGAATACTGAATGAAACAGCTTTATCTAATAGAGAGAAAAGCTTTTGAGCAGATTTGGGCTTGATTTCACTTCATTTCAACAGAAACACTATTTCAGCATTACTGGACTCAGAAAGCTGTAAACTGACAATCTTGATCATTGAAGTCCTAACATAAGTTTTTGTGCATATAACTTCTAACACATTAAAAACTGTCTTACAGCATTGCAGAAAACATTGTACTTCATAAGGCATAAGCTTGTTTCAGTTTGGCAAGATTTGCACTGAATACTGAATGAAACAGCTTTCTCTAATAGAAAGAAAAGCTTTTGAGCAGATTTGGGCTTGATTTCACTTCATTTGAACAGAAACACTATTTTAGCATTACTGGACTCAGAAAGCTGTAAACTGACAATCTTGATCATTGAAGTCCTAACATAAGTTTTTGTGTATATAACTTCTAACACATTAAAAACTGTCTTACAGCATTGCAGAAAACATTTTATTTCATAAGACATAAGCTTGTTTCAGTTTGGCAAGATTTGCACTGAATACTGAATGAAACAGCTTTATCTAATAGAGAGAAAAGCTTTTGAGCAGATTTGGGCTTGATTTCACTTCATATCAACAGAAACACTATTTCAGCATTACTGGACTCAGTAAGCTGTAAACTGACAATCTTGATCATTGAAGTCCTAACATAAGTTTTTGTGCATATAACTTCTAACACATTAAAAACTGTCTTACAGCATTGCAGAAAACATTGTACTTCATAAGGCATAAGCAGGTTTCAGTTTGGCAAGATTTGCACTGAATATTGAATGAAACAGCTTTCTCTAATAGAGAGAAAAGCTTTTGAGCAGATTTGGGCTTGATTTCACTTCATTTGAACAGAAACACTATTTCAGCATTACTGGACTCAGAAAGCTGTAAACTGACAATCTTGATCATTGAAGTCCTAACATAAGTTTTTGTGTATATAACTTCTAACACATTAAAAACTGTCTTACAGCATTGCAGAAAACATTTTATTTCATAAGACATAAGCTTGTTTCAGTTTGGCAAGATTTGCACTGAATACTGAATGAAACAGCTTTATCTAATAGAGAGAAAAGCTTTTGAGCAGATTTGGGCTTGATTTCACTTCATTTCAACAGAAACACTATTTCAGCATTACTGGACTCAGAAAGCTGTAAACTGACAATCTTGATCATTGAAGTCCTAACATAAGTTTTTGTGCATATAACTTCTAACACATTAAAAACTGTCTTACAGCATTGCAGAAAACATTTTATTTCATAAGACATAAGCATGTTTCAGTTTAGCAAGATTTGCACTGAATACTGAATGAAACAGCTTTCTCTAATAGAGAGAAAAGCTTTTGAGCAGATTTGGGCTTGATTTCACTTCATTTGAACAGAAACACTATTTCAGCATTACTGGACTCAGAAAGCTGTAAACTGACAATCTTGATCATTGAAGTCCTAACATAAGTTTTTGTGTATATAACTTCTAACACATTAAAAACTGTCTTACAGCATTGCAGAAAACATTGTACTTCATAAGGCATAAGCTTGTTTTAGTTTGGCAAGATTTGCACTGAATACTGAATGAAACAGCTTTATCTAATAGAGAGAAAAGCTTTTGAGCAGATTTGGGCTTGATTTCACTTCATTTCAACAGAAACACTATTTCAGCATTACTGGACTCAGAAAGCTGTAAACTGACAATCTTGATCATTGAAGTCCTAACATAAGTTTTTGTGCATATAACTTCTAACACATTAAAAACTGTCTTACAGCATTGCAGAAAACATTGTACTTCATAAGGCATAAGCTTGTTTCAGTTTGGCAAGATTTGCACTGAATACTGAATGAAACAGCTTTCTCTAATAGAGAGAAAAGCTTTTGAGCAGATTTGGGCTTGATTTCACTTCATTTGAACAGAAACACTATTTTAGCATTACTGGACTCAGAAAGCTGTAAACTGACAATCTTGATCATTGAAGTCCTAACATAAGTTTTTGTGTATATAACTTCTAACACATTAAAAACTGTCTTACAGCATTGCAGAAAACATTTTATTTCATAAGACATAAGCTTGTTTCAGTTTGGCAAGATTTGCACTGAATACTGAATGAAACAGCTTTATCTAATGGAGAGAAAAGCTTTTGAGCAGATTTGGGCTTGATTTCACTTCATATCAACAGAAACACTATTTCAGCATTACTGGACTCAGAAAGCTGTAAACTGACAATCTTGATCATTGAAGTCCTAACATAAGTTTTTGTGCATATAACTTCTAACACATTAAAAACTGTCTTACAGCATTGCAGAAAACATTGTACTTCATAAGGCATAAGCAGGTTTCAGTTTGGCAAGATTTGCACTGAATATTGAATGAAACAGCTTTCTCTAATAGAGAGAAAAGCTTTTGAGCAGATTTGGGCTTGATTTCACTTCATTTGAACAGAAACACTATTTCAGCATTACTGGACTCAGAAAGCTGTAAACTGACAATCTTGATCATTGAAGTCCTAACATAAGTTTTTGTGTATATAACTTCTAACACATTAAAAACTGTCTTACAGCATTGCAGAAAACATTGTACTTCATAAGGCATAAGCTTGTTTCAGTTTGGCAAGATTTGCACTGAATACTGAATGAAACAGCTTTATCTAATAGAGAGAAAAGCTTTTGAGCAGATTTGGGCTTGATTTCACTTCATTTCAACAGAAACACTATTTCAGCATTACTGGACTCAGAAAGCTGTAAACTGACAATCTTGATCATTGAAGTCCTAACATAAGTTTTTGTGCATATAACTTCTAACACATTAAAAACTGTCTTACAGCATTGCAGAAAACATTGTACTTCATAAGGCATAAGCTTGTTTCAGTTTGGCAAGATTTGCACTGAATACTGAATGAAACAGCTTTCTCTAATAGAGAGAAAAGCTTTTGAGCAGATTTGGGCTTGATTTCACTTCATTTGAACAGAAACACTATTTTAGCATTACTGGACTCAGAAAGCTGTAAACTGACAATCTTGATCATTGAAGTCCTAACATAAGTTTTTGTGTATATAACTTCTAACACATTGAAAACTGTCTTACAGCATTGCAGAAAACATTTTATTTCATAAGACATAAGCTTGTTTCAGATTGGCAAGATTTGCACTGAATACTGAATGAAACAGCTTTATCTAATAGAGAGAAAAGCTTTTGAGCAGATTTGGGCTTGATTTCACTTCATTTGAACAGAAGCACTATTTCAACATTACTGGACTCAGAAAGCTGTAAACTGACAATCTTGATCATTGCAGTCCTAACATTAGTTTTTGTGTATATAACTTCTAACACATTAAAAACTGTCTTACAGCATTGCAGAAAACATTTTATTTCATAAGACATAAGCATGTTTCAGTTTGGCAAGATTTGCACTGAATACTGAATGAAACAGCTTTCTCTAATAGAGAGAAAAGCTTTTGAGCAGATTTGGGCTTGATTTCACTTCATTTGAACAGAAACACTATTTCAGCATTACTGGACTCAGAAAGCTGTAAACTGACAATCTTGATCATTGAAGTCCTAACATAAGTTTTTGTGTATATAACTTCTAACACATTAAAAACTGTCTTACAGCATTGCAGAAAACATTTTATTTCATAAGACATAAGCTTGTTTCAGTTTGGCAAGATTTGCACTGAATACTGAATGAAACAGCTTTATCTAATAGAGAGAAAAGCTTTTGAGCAGATTTGGGCTTGATTTCACTTCATATCAACAGAAACACTATTTCAGCATTACTGGACTCAGTAAGCTGTAAACTGACAATCTTGATCATTGAAGTCCTAACATAAGTTTTTGTGCATATAACTTCTAACACATTAAAAACTGTCTTACAGCATTGCAGAAAACATTGTACTTCATAAGGCATAAGCAGGTTTCAGTTTGGCAAGATTTGCACTGAATATTGAATGAAACAGCTTTCTCTAATAGAGAGAAAAGCTTTTGAGCAGATTTGGGCTTGATTTCACTTCATTTGAACAGAAACACTATTTCAGCATTACTGGACTCAGAAAGCTGTAAACTGACAATCTTGATCATTGAAGTCCTAACATAAGTTTTTGTGTATATAACTTCTAACACATTAAAAACTGTCTTACAGCATTGCAGAAAACATTTTATTTCATAAGACATAAGCTTGTTTCAGTTTGGCAAGATTTGCACTGAATACTGAATGAAACAGCTTTATCTAATAGAGAGAAAAGCTTTTGAGCAGATTTGGGCTTGATTTCACTTCATTTCAACAGAAACACTATTTCAGCATTACTGGACTCAGAAAGCTGTAAACTGACAATCTTGATCATTGAAGTCCTAACATAAGTTTTTGTGCATATAACTTCTAACACATTAAAAACTGTCTTACAGCATTGCAGAAAACATTTTATTTCATAAGACATAAGCATGTTTCAGTTTAGCAAGATTTGCACTGAATACTGAATGAAACAGCTTTCTCTAATAGAGAGAAAAGCTTTTGAGCAGATTTGGGCTTGATTTCACTTCATTTGAACAGAAACACTATTTCAGCATTACTGGACTCAGAAAGCTGTAAACTGACAATCTTGATCATTGAAGTCCTAACATAAGTTTTTGTGTATATAACTTCTAACACATTAAAAACTGTCTTACAGCATTGCAGAAAACATTGTACTTCATAAGGCATAAGCTTGTTTTAGTTTGGCAAGATTTGCACTGAATACTGAATGAAACAGCTTTATCTAATAGAGAGAAAAGCTTTTGAGCAGATTTGGGCTTGATTTCACTTCATTTCAACAGAAACACTATTTCAGCATTACTGGACTCAGAAAGCTGTAAACTGACAATCTTGATCATTGAAGTCCTAACATAAGTTTTTGTGCATATAACTTCTAACACATTAAAAACTGTCTTACAGCATTGCAGAAAACATTGTACTTCATAAGGCATAAGCTTGTTTCAGTTTGGCAAGATTTGCACTGAATACTGAATGAAACAGCTTTCTCTAATAGAGAGAAAAGCTTTTGAGCAGATTTGGGCTTGATTTCACTTCATTTGAACAGAAACACTATTTTAGCATTACTGGACTCAGAAAGCTGTAAACTGACAATCTTGATCATTGAAGTCCTAACATAAGTTTTTGTGTATATAACTTCTAACACATTAAAAACTGTCTTACAGCATTGCAGAAAACATTTTATTTCATAAGACATAAGCTTGTTTCAGTTTGGCAAGATTTGCACTGAATACTGAATGAAACAGCTTTATCTAATGGAGAGAAAAGCTTTTGAGCAGATTTGGGCTTGATTTCACTTCATATCAACAGAAACACTATTTCAGCATTACTGGACTCAGAAAGCTGTAAACTGACAATCTTGATCATTGAAGTCCTAACATAAGTTTTTGTGCATATAACTTCTAACACATTAAAAACTGTCTTACAGCATTGCAGAAAACATTGTACTTCATAAGGCATAAGCAGGTTTCAGTTTGGCAAGATTTGCACTGAATATTGAATGAAACAGCTTTCTCTAATAGAGAGAAAAGCTTTTGAGCAGATTTGGGCTTGATTTCACTTCATTTGAACAGAAACACTATTTCAGCATTACTGGACTCAGAAAGCTGTAAACTGACAATCTTGATCATTGAAGTCCTAACATAAGTTTTTGTGTATATAACTTCTAACACATTAAAAACTGTCTTACAGCATTGCAGAAAACATTGTACTTCATAAGGCATAAGCTTGTTTCAGTTTGGCAAGATTTGCACTGAATACTGAATGAAACAGCTTTATCTAATAGAGAGAAAAGCTTTTGAGCAGATTTGGGCTTGATTTCACTTCATTTCAACAGAAACACTATTTCAGCATTACTGGACTCAGAAAGCTGTAAACTGACAATCTTGATCATTGAAGTCCTAACATAAGTTTTTGTGCATATAACTTCTAACACATTAAAAACTGTCTTACAGCATTGCAGAAAACATTGTACTTCATAAGGCATAAGCTTGTTTCAGTTTGGCAAGATTTGCACTGAATACTGAATGAAACAGCTTTCTCTAATAGAGAGAAAAGCTTTTGAGCAGATTTGGGCTTGATTTCACTTCATTTGAACAGAAACACTATTTTAGCATTACTGGACTCAGAAAGCTGTAAACTGACAATCTTGATCATTGAAGTCCTAACATAAGTTTTTGTGTATATAACTTCTAACACATTGAAAACTGTCTTACAGCATTGCAGAAAACATTTTATTTCATAAGACATAAGCTTGTTTCAGATTGGCAAGATTTGCACTGAATACTGAATGAAACAGCTTTATCTAATAGAGAGAAAAGCTTTTGAGCAGATTTGGGCTTGATTTCACTTCATTTGAACAGAAGCACTATTTCAACATTACTGGACTCAGAAAGCTGTAAACTGACAATCTTGATCATTGCAGTCCTAACATTAGTTTTTGTGTATATAACTTCTAACACATTAAAAACTGTCTTACAGCATTGCAGAAAACATTTTATTTCATAAGACATAAGCATGTTTCAGTTTGGCAAGATTTGCACTGAATACTGAATGAAACAGCTTTCTCTAATAGAGAGAAAAGCTTTTGAGCAGATTTGGGCTTGATTTCACTTCATTTGAACAGAAACACTATTTCAGCATTACTGGACTCAGAAAGCTGTAAACTGACAATCTTGATCATTGAAGTCCTAACATTAGTTTTTGTGCATATAACTTCTAACACATTAAAAACTGTCTTACAGCATTGCAGAAAACATTTTATTTCATAAGACATAAGCATGTTTCAGTTTGGCAAGATTTGCACTGAATATTGAATGAAACAGCTTTCTCTAATAGAGAGAAAAGCTTTTGAGCAGATTTGGGCTTGATTTCACTTCATTTCAACAGAAACACTATTTCAGCATTACTGGACTCAGAAAGCTGTAAACTGACAATCTTGATCATTGAAGTCCTAACATAAGTTTTTGTGCATATAACTTCTAACACATTAAAAACTGTCTTACAGCATTGCAGAAAACATTGTACTTCATAAGACATAAGCTTGTTTCAGTTTGGCAAGATTTGCACTGAATACTGAATGAAACAGCTTTATCTAATAGAGAGAAAAGCTATTGAGCAGATTTGGGCTTGATTTCACTTCATTTGAACAGAAACACTATTTCAGCATTACTGGACTCAGAAAGCTGTAAACTGACAATCTTGATCATTGAAGTCCTAACATAAGTTTTTGTGCATATAACTTCTAACACATTAAAAACTGTCTTACAGCATTGCAGAAAACATTTTATTTCATAAGACATAAGCATGTTTCAGTTTAGCAAGATTTGCACTGAATACTGAATGAAACAGCTTTCTCTAATAGAGAGAAAAGCTTTTGAGCAGATTTGGGCTTGATTTCACTTCATTTGAACAGAAACACTATTTCAGCATTACTGGACTCAGAAAGCTGTAAACTGACAATCTTGATCATTGAAGTCCTAACATAAGTTTTTGTGTATATAACTTCTAACACATTAAAAACTGTCTTACAGCATTGCAGAAAACATTGTACTTCATAAGGCATAAGCTTGTTTTAGTTTGGCAAGATTTGCACTGAATACTGAATGAAACAGCTTTATCTAATAGAGAGAAAAGCTTTTGAGCAGATTTGGGCTTGATTTCACTTCATTTCAACAGAAACACTATTTCAGCATTACTGGACTCAGAAAGCTGTAAACTGACAATCTTGATCATTGAAGTCCTAACATAAGTTTTTGTGCATATAACTTCTAACACATTAAAAACTGTCTTACAGCATTGCAGAAAACATTGTACTTCATAAGGCATAAGCTTGTTTCAGTTTGGCAAGATTTGCACTGAATACTGAATGAAACAGCTTTCTCTAATAGAGAGAAAAGCTTTTGAGCAGATTTGGGCTTGATTTCACTTCATTTGAACAGAAACACTATTTTAGCATTACTGGACTCAGAAAGCTGTAAACTGACAATCTTGATCATTGAAGTCCTAACATAAGTTTTTGTGTATATAACTTCTAACACATTAAAAACTGTCTTACAGCATTGCAGAAAACATTTTATTTCATAAGACATAAGCTTGTTTCAGTTTGGCAAGATTTGCACTGAATACTGAATGAAACAGCTTTATCTAATAGAGAGAAAAGCTTTTGAGCAGATTTGGGCTTGATTTCACTTCATATCAACAGAAACACTATTTCAGCATTACTGGACTCAGAAAGCTGTAAACTGACAATCTTGATCATTGAAGTCCTAACATAAGTTTTTGTGCATATAACTCCTAACACATTAAAAACTGTCTTACAGCATTGCAGAAAACATTGTACTTCATAAGGCATAAGCAGGTTTCAGTTTGGCAAGATTTGCACTGAATATTGAATGAAACAGCTTTCTCTAATAGAGAGAAAAGCTTTTGAGCAGATTTGGGCTTGATTTCACTTCATTTGAACAGAAACACTATTTCAGCATTACTGGACTCAGAAAGCTGTAAACTGACAATCTTGATCATTGAAGTCCTAACATAAGTTTTTGTGCATATAACTTCTAACACATTAAAAACTGTCTTACAGCATTGCAGAAAACATTGTACTTCATAAGGCATAAGCTTGTTTCAGTTTGGCAAGATTTGCACTGAATACTGAATGAAACAGCTTTCTCTAATAGAGAGAAAAGCTTTTGAGCAGATTTGGGCTTGATTTCACTTCATTTGAACAGAAACACTATTTTAGCATTACTGGACTCAGAAAGCTGTAAACTGACAATCTTGATCATTGAAGTCCTAACATAAGTTTTTGTGTATATAACTTCTAACACATTAAAAACTGTCTTACAGCATTGCAGAAAACATTTTATTTCATAAGACATAAGCTTGTTTCAGTTTGGCAAGATTTGCACTGAATACTGAATGAAACAGCTTTATCTAATAGAGAGAAAAGCTTTTGAGCAGATTTGGGCTTGATTTCACTTCATTTCAACAGAAACACTATTTCAGCATTACTGGACTCAGAAAGCTGTAAACTGACAATCTTGATCATTGAAGTCCTAACATAAGTTTTTGTGCATATAACTTCTAACACATTAAAAACTGTCTTACAGCATTGCAGAAAACATTGTACTTCATAAGGCATAAGCAGGTTTCAGTTTGGCAAGATTTGCACTGAATATTGAATGAAACAGCTTTCTCTAATAGAGAGAAAAGCTTTTGAGCAGATTTGGGCTTGATTTCACTTCATTTGAACAGAAACACTATTTCAGCATTACTGGACTCAGAAAGCTGTAAACTGACAATCTTGATCATTGAAGTCCTAACATTAGTTTTTGTGCATATAACTTCTAACACATTAAAAACTGTCTTACAGCATTGCAGAAAACATTTTATTTCATAAGACATAAGCATGTTTCAGTTTGGCAAGATTTGCACTGAATATTGAATGAAACAGCTTTCTCTAATAGAGAGAAAAGCTTTTGAGCAGATTTGGGCTTGATTTCACTTCATTTCAACAGAAACACTATTTCAGCATTACTGGACTCAGAAAGCTGTAAACTGACAATCTTGATCATTGAAGTCCTAACATTAGTTTTTGTGCATATAACTTCTAACACATTAAAAACTGTCTTACAGCATTGCAGAAAACATTGTACTTCATAAGGCATAAGCTTGTTTCAGTTTGGCAAGATTTGCACTGAATACTGAATGAAACCGCATTCTCTAATAGAGAGAAAAGCTTTTGAGCAGATTTGGGCTTGATTTCACTTAATTTGAACAGAAACACTATTGCAGCATTACTGGACTCAGAAAGCTGTAAACTGACAATCTTGATCATTGAAGTCCTAACATAAGTTTTTGTGCATATAACTTCTAACACATTAAAAACTGTCTTACAGCATTGCAGAAAACATTGTACTTCATAAGACATAAGCTTGTTTCAGTTTGGCAAGATTTGCACTGAATACTGAATGAAACAGCTTTATCTAATAGAGAGAAAAGCTTTTGAGCAGATTTGGGCTTGATTTCACTTCATTTAAACAGAAACACTATTTCAGCATTACTGGACTCAGAAAGCTGTAAACTGACAATCTTGATCATTGAAGTCCTAACATAAGTTTTTGTGCATATAACTTCTAACACATTAAAAACTGTCTTACAGCATTGCAGAAAACATTGTACTTCATAAGGCATAAGCAGGTTTCAGTTTGGCAAGATTTGCACTGAATATTGAATGAAACAGCTTTCTCTAATAGAGAGAAAAGCTTTTGAGCAGATTTGGGCTTGATTTCACTTCATTTGAACAGAAACACTATTTCAGCATTACTGGACTCAGAAAGCTGTAAACTGACAATCTTGATCATTGAAGTCCTAACATAAGTTTTTGTGTATATAACTTCTAACACATTAAAAACTGTCTTACAGCATTGCAGAAAACATTGTACTTCATAAGGCATAAGCTTGTTTCAGTTTGGCAAGATTTGCACTGAATACTGAATGAAACAGCTTTATCTAATAGAGAGAAAAGCTTTTGAGCAGATTTGGGCTTGATTTCACTTCATTTCAACAGAAACACTATTTCAGCATTACTGGACTCAGAAAGCTGTAAACTGACAATCTTGATCATTGAAGTCCTAACATAAGTTTTTGTGCATATAACTTCTAACACATTAAAAACTGTCTTACAGCATTGCAGAAAACATTGTACTTCATAAGGCATAAGCTTGTTTCAGTTTGGCAAGATTTGCACTGAATACTGAATGAAACAGCTTTCTCTAATAGAGAGAAAAGCTTTTGAGCAGATTTGGGCTTGATTTCACTTCATTTGAACAGAAACACTATTTTAGCATTACTGGACTCAGAAAGCTGTAAACTGACAATCTTGATCATTGAAGTCCTAACATAAGTTTTTGTGTATATAACTTCTAACACATTGAAAACTGTCTTACAGCATTGCAGAAAACATTTTATTTCATAAGACATAAGCTTGTTTCAGATTGGCAAGATTTGCACTGAATACTGAATGAAACAGCTTTATCTAATAGAGAGAAAAGCTTTTGAGCAGATTTGGGCTTGATTTCACTTCATTTGAACAGAAGCACTATTTCAACATTACTGGACTCAGAAAGCTGTAAACTGACAATCTTGATCATTGCAGTCCTAACATTAGTTTTTGTGTATATAACTTCTAACACATTAAAAACTGTCTTACAGCATTGCAGAAAACATTTTATTTCATAAGACATAAGCATGTTTCAGTTTGGCAAGATTTGCACTGAATACTGAATGAAACAGCTTTCTCTAATAGAGAGAAAAGCTTTTGAGCAGATTTGGGCTTGATTTCACTTCATTTGAACAGAAACACTATTTCAGCATTACTGGACTCAGAAAGCTGTAAACTGACAATCTTGATCATTGAAGTCCTAACATTAGTTTTTGTGCATATAACTTCTAACACATTAAAAACTGTCTTACAGCATTGCAGAAAACATTTTATTTCATAAGACATAAGCATGTTTCAGTTTGGCAAGATTTGCACTGAATATTGAATGAAACAGCTTTCTCTAATAGAGAGAAAAGCTTTTGAGCAGATTTGGGCTTGATTTCACTTCATTTCAACAGAAACACTATTTCAGCATTACTGGACTCAGAAAGCTGTAAACTGACAATCTTGATCATTGAAGTCCTAACATAAGTTTTTGTGCATATAACTTCTAACACATTAAAAACTGTCTTACAGCATTGCAGAAAACATTGTACTTCATAAGACATAAGCTTGTTTCAGTTTGGCAAGATTTGCACTGAATACTGAATGAAACAGCTTTATCTAATAGAGAGAAAAGCTATTGAGCAGATTTGGGCTTGATTTCACTTCATTTCAACAGAAACACTATTTCAGCATTACTGGACTCAGAAAGCTGTAAACTGACAATCTTGATCATTGAAGTCCTAACATAAGTTTTTGTGCATATAACTTCTAACACATTAAAAACTGTCTTACAGCATTGCAGAAAACATTTTATTTCATAAGACATAAGCATGTTTCAGTTTAGCAAGATTTGCACTGAATACTGAATGAAACAGCTTTCTCTAATAGAGAGAAAAGCTTTTGAGCAGATTTGGGCTTGATTTCACTTCATTTGAACAGAAACACTATTTCAGCATTACTGGACTCAGAAAGCTGTAAACTGACAATCTTGATCATTGAAGTCCTAACATAAGTTTTTGTGTATATAACTTCTAACACATTAAAAACTGTCTTACAGCATTGCAGAAAACATTGTACTTCATAAGGCATAAGCTTGTTTCAGTTTGGCAAGATTTGCACTGAATACTGAATGAAACAGCTTTCTCTAATAGAGAGAAAAGCTTTTGAGCAGATTTGGGCTTGATTTCACTTCATTTGAACAGAAACACTATTTTAGCATTACTGGACTCAGAAAGCTGTAAACTGACAATCTTGATCATTGAAGTCCTAACATAAGTTTTTGTGTATATAACTTCTAACACATTAAAAACTGTCTTACAGCATTGCAGAAAACATTTTATTTCATAAGACATAAGCTTGTTTCAGTTTGGCAAGATTTGCACTGAATACTGAATGAAACAGCTTTATCTAATGGAGAGAAAAGCTTTTGAGCAGATTTGGGCTTGATTTCACTTCATATCAACAGAAACACTATTTCAGCATTACTGGACTCAGAAAGCTGTAAACTGACAATCTTGATCATTGAAGTCCTAACATAAGTTTTTGTGCATATAACTTCTAACACATTAAAAACTGTCTTACAGCATTGCAGAAAACATTGTACTTCATAAGGCATAAGCAGGTTTCAGTTTGGCAAGATTTGCACTGAATATTGAATGAAACAGCTTTCTCTAATAGAGAGAAAAGCTTTTGAGCAGATTTGGGCTTGATTTCACTTCATTTGAACAGAAACACTATTTCAGCATTACTGGACTCAGAAAGCTGTAAACTGACAATCTTGATCATTGAAGTCCTAACATAAGTTTTTGTGTATATAACTTCTAACACATTAAAAACTGTCTTACAGCATTGCAGAAAACATTGTACTTCATAAGGCATAAGCTTGTTTCAGTTTGGCAAGATTTGCACTGAATACTGAATGAAACAGCTTTATCTAATAGAGAGAAAAGCTTTTGAGCAGATTTGGGCTTGATTTCACTTCATTTCAACAGAAACACTATTTCAGCATTACTGGACTCAGAAAGCTGTAAACTGACAATCTTGATCATTGAAGTCCTAACATAAGTTTTTGTGCATATAACTTCTAACACATTAAAAACTGTCTTACAGCATTGCAGAAAACATTGTACTTCATAAGGCATAAGCTTGTTTCAGTTTGGCAAGATTTGCACTGAATACTGAATGAAACAGCTTTCTCTAATAGAGAGAAAAGCTTTTGAGCAGATTTGGGCTTGATTTCACTTCATTTGAACAGAAACACTATTTTAGCATTACTGGACTCAGAAAGCTGTAAACTGACAATCTTGATCATTGAAGTCCTAACATAAGTTTTTGTGTATATAACTTCTAACACATTGAAAACTGTCTTACAGCATTGCAGAAAACATTTTATTTCATAAGACATAAGCTTGTTTCAGATTGGCAAGATTTGCACTGAATACTGAATGAAACAGCTTTATCTAATAGAGAGAAAAGCTTTTGAGCAGATTTGGGCTTGATTTCACTTCATTTGAACAGAAGCACTATTTCAACATTACTGGACTCAGAAAGCTGTAAACTGACAATCTTGATCATTGCAGTCCTAACATTAGTTTTTGTGTATATAACTTCTAACACATTAAAAACTGTCTTACAGCATTGCAGAAAACATTTTATTTCATAAGACATAAGCATGTTTCAGTTTGGCAAGATTTGCACTGAATACTGAATGAAACAGCTTTCTCTAATAGAGAGAAAAGCTTTTGAGCAGATTTGGGCTTGATTTCACTTCATTTGAACAGAAACACTATTTCAGCATTACTGGACTCAGAAAGCTGTAAACTGACAATCTTGATCATTGAAGTCCTAACATTAGTTTTTGTGCATATAACTTCTAACACATTAAAAACTGTCTTACAGCATTGCAGAAAACATTTTATTTCATAAGACATAAGCATGTTTCAGTTTGGCAAGATTTGCACTGAATATTGAATGAAACAGCTTTCTCTAATAGAGAGAAAAGCTTTTGAGCAGATTTGGGCTTGATTTCACTTCATTTCAACAGAAACACTATTTCAGCATTACTGGACTCAGAAAGCTGTAAACTGACAATCTTGATCATTGAAGTCCTAACATAAGTTTTTGTGCATATAACTTCTAACACATTAAAAACTGTCTTACAGCATTGCAGAAAACATTGTACTTCATAAGACATAAGCTTGTTTCAGTTTGGCAAGATTTGCACTGAATACTGAATGAAACAGCTTTATCTAATAGAGAGAAAAGCTATTGAGCAGATTTGGGCTTGATTTCACTTCATTTGAACAGAAACACTATTTCAGCATTACTGGACTCAGAAAGCTGTAAACTGACAATCTTGATCATTGAAGTCCTAACATAAGTTTTTGTGCATATAACTTCTAACACATTAAAAACTGTCTTACAGCATTGCAGAAAACATTTTATTTCATAAGACATAAGCATGTTTCAGTTTAGCAAGATTTGCACTGAATACTGAATGAAACAGCTTTCTCTAATAGAGAGAAAAGCTTTTGAGCAGATTTGGGCTTGATTTCACTTCATTTGAACAGAAACACTATTTCAGCATTACTGGACTCAGAAAGCTGTAAACTGACAATCTTGATCATTGAAGTCCTAACATAAGTTTTTGTGTATATAACTTCTAACACATTAAAAACTGTCTTACAGCATTGCAGAAAACATTGTACTTCATAAGGCATAAGCTTGTTTTAGTTTGGCAAGATTTGCACTGAATACTGAATGAAACAGCTTTATCTAATAGAGAGAAAAGCTTTTGAGCAGATTTGGGCTTGATTTCACTTCATTTCAACAGAAACACTATTTCAGCATTACTGGACTCAGAAAGCTGTAAACTGACAATCTTGATCATTGAAGTCCTAACATAAGTTTTTGTGCATATAACTTCTAACACATTAAAAACTGTCTTACAGCATTGCAGAAAACATTGTACTTCATAAGGCATAAGCTTGTTTCAGTTTGGCAAGATTTGCACTGAATACTGAATGAAACAGCTTTCTCTAATAGAGAGAAAAGCTTTTGAGCAGATTTGGGCTTGATTTCACTTCATTTGAACAGAAACACTATTTTAGCATTACTGGACTCAGAAAGCTGTAAACTGACAATCTTGATCATTGAAGTCCTAACATAAGTTTTTGTGTATATAACTTCTAACACATTAAAAACTGTCTTACAGCATTGCAGAAAACATTTTATTTCATAAGACATAAGCTTGTTTCAGTTTGGCAAGATTTGCACTGAATACTGAATGAAACAGCTTTATCTAATAGAGAGAAAAGCTTTTGAGCAGATTTGGGCTTGATTTCACTTCATATCAACAGAAACACTATTTCAGCATTACTGGACTCAGAAAGCTGTAAACTGACAATCTTGATCATTGAAGTCCTAACATAAGTTTTTGTGCATATAACTCCTAACACATTAAAAACTGTCTTACAGCATTGCAGAAAACATTGTACTTCATAAGGCATAAGCAGGTTTCAGTTTGGCAAGATTTGCACTGAATATTGAATGAAACAGCTTTCTCTAATAGAGAGAAAAGCTTTTGAGCAGATTTGGGCTTGATTTCACTTCATTTGAACAGAAACACTATTTCAGCATTACTGGACTCAGAAAGCTGTAAACTGACAATCTTGATCATTGAAGTCCTAACATAAGTTTTTGTGCATATAACTTCTAACACATTAAAAACTGTCTTACAGCATTGCAGAAAACATTGTACTTCATAAGGCATAAGCTTGTTTCAGTTTGGCAAGATTTGCACTGAATACTGAATGAAACAGCTTTCTCTAATAGAGAGAAAAGCTTTTGAGCAGATTTGGGCTTGATTTCACTTCATTTGAACAGAAACACTATTTTAGCATTACTGGACTCAGAAAGCTGTAAACTGACAATCTTGATCATTGAAGTCCTAACATAAGTTTTTGTGTATATAACTTCTAACACATTAAAAACTGTCTTACAGCATTGCAGAAAACATTTTATTTCATAAGACATAAGCTTGTTTCAGTTTGGCAAGATTTGCACTGAATACTGAATGAAACAGCTTTATCTAATAGAGAGAAAAGCTTTTGAGCAGATTTGGGCTTGATTTCACTTCATTTCAACAGAAACACTATTTCAGCATTACTGGACTCAGAAAGCTGTAAACTGACAATCTTGATCATTGAAGTCCTAACATAAGTTTTTGTGCATATAACTTCTAACACATTAAAAACTGTCTTACAGCATTGCAGAAAACATTGTACTTCATAAGGCATAAGCAGGTTTCAGTTTGGCAAGATTTGCACTGAATATTGAATGAAACAGCTTTCTCTAATAGAGAGAAAAGCTTTTGAGCAGATTTGGGCTTGATTTCACTTCATTTGAACAGAAACACTATTTCAGCATTACTGGACTCAGAAAGCTGTAAACTGACAATCTTGATCATTGAAGTCCTAACATTAGTTTTTGTGCATATAACTTCTAACACATTAAAAACTGTCTTACAGCATTGCAGAAAACATTTTATTTCATAAGACATAAGCATGTTTCAGTTTGGCAAGATTTGCACTGAATATTGAATGAAACAGCTTTCTCTAATAGAGAGAAAAGCTTTTGAGCAGATTTGGGCTTGATTTCACTTCATTTCAACAGAAACACTATTTCAGCATTACTGGACTCAGAAAGCTGTAAACTGACAATCTTGATCATTGAAGTCCTAACATTAGTTTTTGTGCATATAACTTCTAACACATTAAAAACTGTCTTACAGCATTGCAGAAAACATTGTACTTCATAAGGCATAAGCTTGTTTCAGTTTGGCAAGATTTGCACTGAATACTGAATGAAACCGCATTCTCTAATAGAGAGAAAAGCTTTTGAGCAGATTTGGGCTTGATTTCACTTAATTTGAACAGAAACACTATTGCAGCATTACTGGACTCAGAAAGCTGTAAACTGACAATCTTGATCATTGAAGTCCTAACATAAGTTTTTGTGCATATAACTTCTAACACATTAAAAACTGTCTTACAGCATTGCAGAAAACATTGTACTTCATAAGACATAAGCTTGTTTCAGTTTGGCAAGATTTGCACTGAATACTGAATGAAACAGCTTTATCTAATAGAGAGAAAAGCTTTTGAGCAGATTTGGGCTTGATTTCACTTCATTTAAACAGAAACACTATTTCAGCATTACTGGACTCAGAAAGCTGTAAACTGACAATCTTGATCATTGAAGTCCTAACATAAGTTTTTGTGCATATAACTTCTAACACATTAAAAACTGTCTTACAGCATTGCAGAAAACATTGTACTTCATAAGGCATAAGCAGGTTTCAGTTTGGCAAGATTTGCACTGAATATTGAATGAAACAGCTTTCTCTAATAGAGAGAAAAGCTTTTGAGCAGATTTGGGCTTGATTTCACTTCATTTGAACAGAAACACTATTTCAGCATTACTGGACTCAGAAAGCTGTAAACTGACAATCTTGATCATTGAAGTCCTAACATAAGTTTTTGTGTATATAACTTCTAACACATTAAAAACTGTCTTACAGCATTGCAGAAAACATTGTACTTCATAAGGCATAAGCTTGTTTCAGTTTGGCAAGATTTGCACTGAATACTGAATGAAACAGCTTTATCTAATAGAGAGAAAAGCTTTTGAGCAGATTTGGGCTTGATTTCACTTCATTTCAACAGAAACACTATTTCAGCATTACTGGACTCAGAAAGCTGTAAACTGACAATCTTGATCATTGAAGTCCTAACATAAGTTTTTGTGCATATAACTTCTAACACATTAAAAACTGTCTTACAGCATTGCAGAAAACATTGTACTTCATAAGGCATAAGCTTGTTTCAGTTTGGCAAGATTTGCACTGAATACTGAATGAAACAGCTTTCTCTAATAGAGAGAAAAGCTTTTGAGCAGATTTGGGCTTGATTTCACTTCATTTGAACAGAAACACTATTTTAGCATTACTGGACTCAGAAAGCTGTAAACTGACAATCTTGATCATTGAAGTCCTAACATAAGTTTTTGTGTATATAACTTCTAACACATTGAAAACTGTCTTACAGCATTGCAGAAAACATTTTATTTCATAAGACATAAGCTTGTTTCAGATTGGCAAGATTTGCACTGAATACTGAATGAAACAGCTTTATCTAATAGAGAGAAAAGCTTTTGAGCAGATTTGGGCTTGATTTCACTTCATTTGAACAGAAGCACTATTTCAACATTACTGGACTCAGAAAGCTGTAAACTGACAATCTTGATCATTGCAGTCCTAACATTAGTTTTTGTGTATATAACTTCTAACACATTAAAAACTGTCTTACAGCATTGCAGAAAACATTTTATTTCATAAGACATAAGCATGTTTCAGTTTGGCAAGATTTGCACTGAATACTGAATGAAACAGCTTTCTCTAATAGAGAGAAAAGCTTTTGAGCAGATTTGGGCTTGATTTCACTTCATTTGAACAGAAACACTATTTCAGCATTACTGGACTCAGAAAGCTGTAAACTGACAATCTTGATCATTGAAGTCCTAACATTAGTTTTTGTGCATATAACTTCTAACACATTAAAAACTGTCTTACAGCATTGCAGAAAACATTTTATTTCATAAGACATAAGCATGTTTCAGTTTGGCAAGATTTGCACTGAATATTGAATGAAACAGCTTTCTCTAATAGAGAGAAAAGCTTTTGAGCAGATTTGGGCTTGATTTCACTTCATTTCAACAGAAACACTATTTCAGCATTACTGGACTCAGAAAGCTGTAAACTGACAATCTTGATCATTGAAGTCCTAACATAAGTTTTTGTGCATATAACTTCTAACACATTAAAAACTGTCTTACAGCATTGCAGAAAACATTGTACTTCATAAGACATAAGCTTGTTTCAGTTTGGCAAGATTTGCACTGAATACTGAATGAAACAGCTTTATCTAATAGAGAGAAAAGCTATTGAGCAGATTTGGGCTTGATTTCACTTCATTTCAACAGAAACACTATTTCAGCATTACTGGACTCAGAAAGCTGTAAACTGACAATCTTGATCATTGAAGTCCTAACATAAGTTTTTGTGCATATAACTTCTAACACATTAAAAACTGTCTTACAGCATTGCAGAAAACATTTTATTTCATAAGACATAAGCATGTTTCAGTTTAGCAAGATTTGCACTGAATACTGAATGAAACAGCTTTCTCTAATAGAGAGAAAAGCTTTTGAGCAGATTTGGGCTTGATTTCACTTCATTTGAACAGAAACACTATTTCAGCATTACTGGACTCAGAAAGCTGTAAACTGACAATCTTGATCATTGAAGTCCTAACATAAGTTTTTGTGTATATAACTTCTAACACATTAAAAACTGTCTTACAGCATTGCAGAAAACATTGTACTTCATAAGGCATAAGCTTGTTTTAGTTTGGCAAGATTTGCACTGAATACTGAATGAAACAGCTTTATCTAATAGAGAGAAAAGCTTTTGAGCAGATTTGGGCTTGATTTCACTTCATTTCAACAGAAACACTATTTCAGCATTACTGGACTCAGAAAGCTGTAAACTGACAATCTTGATCATTGAAGTCCTAACATAAGTTTTTGTGCATATAACTTCTAACACATTAAAAACTGTCTTACAGCATTGCAGAAAACATTGTACTTCATAAGGCATAAGCTTGTTTCAGTTTGGCAAGATTTGCACTGAATACTGAATGAAACAGCTTTCTCTAATAGAGAGAAAAGCTTTTGAGCAGATTTGGGCTTGATTTCACTTCATTTGAACAGAAACACTATTTTAGCATTACTGGACTCAGAAAGCTGTAAACTGACAATCTTGATCATTGAAGTCCTAACATAAGTTTTTGTGTATATAACTTCTAACACATTAAAAACTGTCTTACAGCATTGCAGAAAACATTTTATTTCATAAGACATAAGCTTGTTTCAGTTTGGCAAGATTTGCACTGAATACTGAATGAAACAGCTTTATCTAATAGAGAGAAAAGCTTTTGAGCAGATTTGGGCTTGATTTCACTTCATATCAACAGAAACACTATTTCAGCATTACTGGACTCAGAAAGCTGTAAACTGACAATCTTGATCATTGAAGTCCTAACATAAGTTTTTGTGCATATAACTCCTAACACATTAAAAACTGTCTTACAGCATTGCAGAAAACATTGTACTTCATAAGGCATAAGCAGGTTTCAGTTTGGCAAGATTTGCACTGAATATTGAATGAAACAGCTTTCTCTAATAGAGAGAAAAGCTTTTGAGCAGATTTGGGCTTGATTTCACTTCATTTGAACAGAAACACTATTTCAGCATTACTGGACTCAGAAAGCTGTAAACTGACAATCTTGATCATTGAAGTCCTAACATAAGTTTTTGTGCATATAACTTCTAACACATTAAAAACTGTCTTACAGCATTGCAGAAAACATTGTACTTCATAAGGCATAAGCTTGTTTCAGTTTGGCAAGATTTGCACTGAATACTGAATGAAACAGCTTTCTCTAATAGAGAGAAAAGCTTTTGAGCAGATTTGGGCTTGATTTCACTTCATTTGAACAGAAACACTATTTTAGCATTACTGGACTCAGAAAGCTGTAAACTGACAATCTTGATCATTGAAGTCCTAACATAAGTTTTTGTGTATATAACTTCTAACACATTAAAAACTGTCTTACAGCATTGCAGAAAACATTTTATTTCATAAGACATAAGCTTGTTTCAGTTTGGCAAGATTTGCACTGAATACTGAATGAAACAGCTTTATCTAATAGAGAGAAAAGCTTTTGAGCAGATTTGGGCTTGATTTCACTTCATTTCAACAGAAACACTATTTCAGCATTACTGGACTCAGAAAGCTGTAAACTGACAATCTTGATCATTGAAGTCCTAACATAAGTTTTTGTGCATATAACTTCTAACACATTAAAAACTGTCTTACAGCATTGCAGAAAACATTGTACTTCATAAGGCATAAGCAGGTTTCAGTTTGGCAAGATTTGCACTGAATATTGAATGAAACAGCTTTCTCTAATAGAGAGAAAAGCTTTTGAGCAGATTTGGGCTTGATTTCACTTCATTTGAACAGAAACACTATTTCAGCATTACTGGACTCAGAAAGCTGTAAACTGACAATCTTGATCATTGAAGTCCTAACATTAGTTTTTGTGCATATAACTTCTAACACATTAAAAACTGTCTTACAGCATTGCAGAAAACATTTTATTTCATAAGACATAAGCATGTTTCAGTTTGGCAAGATTTGCACTGAATATTGAATGAAACAGCTTTCTCTAATAGAGAGAAAAGCTTTTGAGCAGATTTGGGCTTGATTTCACTTCATTTCAACAGAAACACTATTTCAGCATTACTGGACTCAGAAAGCTGTAAACTGACAATCTTGATCATTGAAGTCCTAACATTAGTTTTTGTGCATATAACTTCTAACACATTAAAAACTGTCTTACAGCATTGCAGAAAACATTGTACTTCATAAGGCATAAGCTTGTTTCAGTTTGGCAAGATTTGCACTGAATACTGAATGAAACCGCATTCTCTAATAGAGAGAAAAGCTTTTGAGCAGATTTGGGCTTGATTTCACTTAATTTGAACAGAAACACTATTGCAGCATTACTGGACTCAGAAAGCTGTAAACTGACAATCTTGATCATTGAAGTCCTAACATAAGTTTTTGTGCATATAACTTCTAACACATTAAAAACTGTCTTACAGCATTGCAGAAAACATTGTACTTCATAAGACATAAGCTTGTTTCAGTTTGGCAAGATTTGCACTGAATACTGAATGAAACAGCTTTATCTAATAGAGAGAAAAGCTTTTGAGCAGATTTGGGCTTGATTTCACTTCATTTAAACAGAAACACTATTTCAGCATTACTGGACTCAGAAAGCTGTAAACTGACAATCTTGATCATTGATGTCCTAACATTAGTTTTTGTGCATATAACTTCTAACACATTAAAAACTGTCTTACAGCATTGCAGAAAACATTTTATTTCATAAGACATAAGCATGTTTCAGTTTAGCAAGATTTGCACTGAATACTGAATGAAACAGCTTTCTCTAATAGAGAGAAAAGCTTTTGAGCAGATTTGGGCTTGATTTCACTTCATTTGAACAGAAACACTATTTCAGCATTACTGGACTCAGAAAGCTGTAAACTGACAATCTTGATCATTGAAGTCCTAACATAAGTTTTTGTGTATATAACTTCTAACACATTAAAAACTGTCTTACAGCATTGCAGAAAACATTGTACTTCATAAGGCATAAGCTTGTTTCAGTTTGGCAAGATTTGCACTGAATACTGAATGAAACAGCTTTATCTAATAGAGAGAAAAGCTTTTGAGCAGATTTGGGCTTGATTTCACTTCATTTGAACAGAAACACTATTTCAGCATTACTGGACTCAGAAAGCTGTAAACTGACAATCTTGATCATTGAAGTCCTAACATAAGTTTTTGTGCATATAACTTCTAACACATTAAAAACTGTCTTACAGCATTGCAGAAAACATTGTACTTCATAAGGCATAAGCTTGTTTCACTTTGGCAAGATTTGCACTGAATACTGAATGAAACAGCTTTCTCTAATAGAGAGAAAAGCTTTTGAGCAGATTTGGGCTTGATTTCACTTCATTTCAACAGAAACACTATTTCAGCATTACTGGACTCAGAAAGCTGTAAACTGACAATCTTGATCATTGAAGTCCTAACATAAGTTTTTGTGTATATAACTTCTAACACATTAAAAACTGTCTTACAGCATTGCAGAAAACATTGTACTTCATAAGGCATAAGCTTGTTTCAGTTTGGCAAGATTTGCACTGAATACTGAATGAAACAGCTTTATCTAATAGAGAGAAAAGCTTTTGAGCAGATTTGGGCTTGATTTCACTTAATTTGAACAGAAACACTATTTCAGCATTACTGGACTCAGAAAGCTGTAAACTGACAATCTTGATCATTGAAGTCCTAACATAAGTTTTTGTGCATATAACTTCTAACACATTAAAAACTGTCTTACAGCATTGCAGAAAACATTGTACTTCATAAGGCATAAGCTTGTTTCACTTTGGCAAGATTTGCACTGAATACTGAATGAAACAGCTTTCTCTAATAGAGAGAAAAGCTTTTGAGCAGATTTGGGCTTGGTTTCACTTCATTTGAACAGAAACACTATTTTAGCATTACTGGACTCAGAAAGCTGTAAACTGACAATCTTGATCATTGAAGTCCTAACATAAGTTTTTGTGTATATAACTTCTAACACATTAAAAACTGTCTTACAGCATTGCAGAAAACATTTTATTTCATAAGACATAAGCTTGTTTCAGTTTGGCAAGATTTGCACTGAATACTGAATGAAACAGCTTTATCTAATAGAGAGAAAAGCTTTTGAGCAGATTTGGGCTTGATTTCACTTCATTTCAACAGAAACACTATTTCAGCATTACTGGACTCAGAAAGCTGTAAACTGACAATCTTGATCATTGAAGTCCTAACATAAGTTTTTGTGCATATAACTTCTAACACATTAAAAACTGTCTTACAGCATTGCAGAAAACATTGTATTTCATATGGCATAAGCATCTATCAGTTTTGCAAGATTTGCACTGAATACTGAATGAAACCGCATTCTCTAATAGAGAGAAAAGCTTTTGAGCAGATTTGGGCTTGATTTCACTTCATTTGAACAGAAACACTATTTCAGCATTACTGGACTCAGAAAGCTGTAAACTGACAATCTTGATCATTGAAGTCCTAACATAAGTTTTTGTGCATATAACTTCTAACACATTAAAAACTGTCTTACAGCATTGCAGAAAACATTGTACTTCATAAGACATAAGCTTGTTTCAGTTTGGCAAGATTTGCACTGAATACTGAATGAAACAGCTTTATCCAATAGAGAGAAAAGCTTTTGAGCAGATTTGGGCTTGATTTCACTTTATTTAAACAGAAACACTATTTCAGCATTACTGGACTCAGAAAGCTGTAAACTGACAATCTTGATCATTGAAGTCCTAACATAAGTTTTTGTGCATATAACTTCTAACACATTAAAAACTGTCTTACAGCATTGCAGAAAACATTGTACTTCATAAGGCATAAGCTTGTTTCAGTTTGGCAAGATTTGCACTGAATATTGAATGAAACAGCTTTCTCTAATAGAGAGAAAAGCTTTTGAGCAGATTTGGGCTTGATTTCACTTCATTTGAAAAGAAACACTATTTCAACATTACTGGACTCAGAAAGCTGTAAACTGACAATCTTGATCATTGCAGTCCTAACATTAGTTTTTGTGCATATAACTTCTAACACATTAAAAACTGTCTTACAGCATTGCAGAAAACATTGTACTTCATAAGGCATAAGCTTGTTTCAGTTTGGCAAGATTTGCACTGAATACTGAATGAAACAGCTTTATCTAATAGAGAGAAAAGCTTTTGAGCAGATTTGGGCTTGATTTCACTTCATTTCAACAGAAACACTATTTCAGCATTACTGGACTCAGAAAGCTGTAAACTGACAATCTTGATCATTGAAGTCCTAACATAAGTTTTTGTGTATATAACTTCTAACACATTAAAAACTGTCTTACAGCATTGCAGAAAACATTGTATTTCATATGGCATAAGCATCTATCAGTTTGGCAAGATTTGCACTGAATACTGAATGAAACCGCATTCTCTAATAGAGAGAAAAGCTTTTGAGCAGATTTGGGCTTGATTTCACTTCATTTGAACAGAAACACTATTTCAGCATTTCTGGACTCAGAAAGCTGTAAACTGACAATCTTGATCATTGAAGTCCTAACATAAGTTTTTGTGCATATAACTTCTAACACATTAAAAACTGTCTTACAGCATTGCAGAAAACATTGTATTTCATATGGCATAAGCATCTATCAGTTTGGCAAGATTTGCACTGAATACTGAATGAAACCGCATTCTCTAATAGAGAGAAAAGCTTTTGAGCAGATTTGGGCTTGATTTCACTTCATTTGAACAGAAACACTATTTCAGCATTACTGGACTCAGAAAGCTGTAAACTGACAATCTTGATCATTGAAGTCCTAACATAAGTTTTTGTGCATATAACTTCTAACACATTAAAAACTGTCTTACAGCATTGCAGAAAACATTGTACTTCATAAGACATAAGCTTGTTTCAGTTTGGCAAGATTTGCACTGAATACTGAATGAAACAGCTTTATCCAATAGAGAGAAAAGCTTTTGAGCAGATTTGGGCTTGATTTCACTTCATTTAAACAGAAACACTATTTCAGCATTACTGGACTCAGAAAGCTGTAAACTGACAATCTTGATCATTGAAGTCCTAACAGAAGTTTTTGTGTATATAACTTCTAACACATTAAAAACTGTCTTACAGCATTGCAGAAAACATTGTACTTCATAAGGCATAAGCTTGTTTCAGTTTGGCAAGATTTGCACTGAATACTGAATGAAACAGCTTTATCTAATAGAGAGAAAAGCTTTTGAGCAGATTTGGGCTTGATTTCACATCATTTCAACAGAAACACTATTTCAGCATTACTGGACTCAGAAAGCTGTAAACTGACAATCTTGATCATTGAAGTCCTAACATTAGTTTTTGTGCATATAACTTCTAACACATTAAAAACTGTCTTACAGCATTGCAGAAAACATTGTATTTCATATGGCATAAGCATCTATCAGTTTTGCAAGATTTGCACTGAATACTGAATGAAACCGCATTCTCTAATAGAGAGAAAAGCTTTTGAGCAGATTTGGGCTTGATTTCACTTCATTTGAACAGAAACACTATTTCAGCATTACTGGACTCAGAAAGCTGTAAACTGACAATCTTGATCATTGAAGTCCTAACATAAGTTTTTGTGCATATAACTTCTAACACATTAAAAACTGTCTTACAGCATTGCAGAAAACATTGTACTTCATAAGGCATAAGCTTGTTTCAGTTTGGCAAGATTTGCACTGAATATTGAATGAAACAGCTTTCTCTAATAGAGAGAAAAGCTTTTGAGCAGATTTGGGCTTGATTTCACTTCATTTGAAAAGAAACACTATTTCAACATTACTGGACTCAGAAAGCTGTAAACTGACAATCTAGATCATTGCAGTCCTAACATTAGTTTTTGTGCATATAACTTCTAACACATTAAAAACTGTCTTACAGCATTGCAGAAAACATTGTACTTCATAAGGCATAAGCTTGTTTCAGTTTGGCAAGATTTGCACTGAATACTGAATGAAACAGCTTTATCTAATAGAGAGAAAAGCTTTTGAGCAGATTTGGGCTTGATTTCACTTCATTTCAACAGAAACACTGTTTCAGCATTACTGGACTCAGAAAGCTGTAAACTGACAATCTTGATCATTGAAGTCCTAACATAAGTTTTTGTGCATATAACTTCTAACACATTAAAAACTGTCTTACAGCATTGCAGAAAACATTGTACTTCATAAGGCATAAGCAGGTTTCAGTTTGGCAAGATTTGCACTGAATATTGAATGAAACAGCTTTCTCTAATAGAGAGAAAAGCTTTTGAGCAGATTTGGGCTTGATTTCACTTCATTTGAACAGAAACACTATTTCAGCATTACTGGACTCAGAAAGCTGTAAACTGACAATCTTGATCATTGAAGTCCTAACATAAGTTTTTGTGCATATAACTTCTAACACATTAAAAACGGTCTTACAGCATTGCAGAAAACATTGTACTTCATAAGGCATAAGCTTGTTTCAGTTTGGCAAGATTTGCACTGAATATTGAATGAAACAGCTTTCTCTAATAGAGAGAAAAGCTTTTGAGCAGATTTGGGCTTGATTTCACTTCATTTGAAAAGAAACACTATTTCAACATTACTGGACTCAGAAAGCTGTAAACTGACAATCTTGATCATTGCAGTCCTAACATTAGTTTTTGTGCATATAACTTCTATCACATTAAAAACTGTCTTACAGCATTGCAGAAAACATTGTACTTCATAAGGCATAAGCTTGTTTCAGTTTGGCAAGATTTGCACTGAATACTGAATGAAACAGCTTTATCTAATAGAGAGAAAAGCTTTTGAGCAGATTTGGGCTTGATTTCACTTCATTTCAACAGAAACACTATTTCAGCATTACTGGACTCAGAAAGCTGTAAACTGACAATCTTGATCATTGAAGTCCTAACATAAGTTTTTGTGCATATAACTTCTAACACATTAAAAACTGTCTTACAGCATTGCAGAAAACATTGTATTTCATATGGCATAAGCATCTATCAGTTTGGCAAGATTTGCACTGAATACTGAATGAAACCGCATTCTCTAATAGAGAGAAAAGCTTTTGAGCAGATTTGGGCTTGATTTCACTTCATTTGAACAGAAACACTATTTCAGCATTACTGGACTCAGAAAGCTGTAAACTGACAATCTTGATCATTGAAGTCCTAACATTAGTTTTTGTGCATATAACTTCTAACACATTAAAAACTGTCTTACAGCATTGCAGAAAACATTGTACTTCATAAGGCATAAGCTTGTTTCAGTTTGGCAAGATTTGCACTGAATACTGAATGAAACAGCTTTATCTAATAGACAGAAAAGCTTTTGAGCAGATTTGGGCTTGATTTCACTTCATTTCAACAGAAACACTATTTCAGCATTACTGGACTCAGAAAGCTGTAAACTGACAATCTTGATCATTGAAGTCCTAACATAAGTTTTTGTGCATATAACTTCTAACACATTAAAAACTGTCTTACAGCATTGCAGAAAACATTGTACTTCATAAGGCATAAGCAGGTTTCAGTTTGGCAAGATTTGCACTGAATATTGAATGAAACAGCTTTCTCTAATAGAGAGAAAAGCTTTTGAGCAGATTTCGGCTTGATTTCACTTCATTTGAACAGAAACACTATTTCAACATTACTGGACTCAGAAAGCTGTAAACTGACAATCTTGATCATTGAAGTCCTAACATTAGTTTTTGTGCATATAACTTCTAACACATTAAAAACTGTCTTACAGCATTGCAGAAAACATTGTATTTCATATGGCATAAGCATCTATCAGTTTGGCAAGATTTGCACTGAATACTGAATGAAACCGCATTCTCTAATAGAGAGAAAAGCTTTTGAGCAGATTTGGGCTTGATTTCACTTCATTTGAACAGAAACACTATTTCAGCATTACTGGACTCAGAAAGCTGTAAACTGACAATCTTGATCATTGAAGTCCTAACATTAGTTTTTGTGCATATAACTTCTAACACATTAAAAACTGTCTTACAGCATTGCAGAAAACATTGTACTTCATAAGGCATAAGCTTGTTTCAGTTTGGCAAGATTTGCACTGAATACTGAATGAAACAGCTTTATCTAATAGACAGAAAAGCTTTTGAGCAGATTTGGGCTTGATTTCACTTCATTTCAACAGAAACACTATTTCAGCATTACTGGACTCAGAAAGCTGTAAACTGACAATCTTGATCATTGAAGTCCTAACATAAGTTTTTGTGCATATAACTTCTAACACATTAAAAACTGTCTTACAGCATTGCAGAAAACATTGTACTTCATAAGGCATAAGCAGGTTTCAGTTTGGCAAGATTTGCACTGAATATTGAATGAAACAGCTTTCTCTAATAGAGAGAAAAGCTTTTGAGCAGATTTCGGCTTGATTTCACTTCATTTGAACAGAAACACTATTTCAACATTACTGGACTCAGAAAGCTGTAAACTGACAATCTTGATCATTGAAGTCCTAACATTAGTTTTTGTGCATATAACTTCTAACACATTAAAAACTGTCTTACAGCATTGCAGAAAACATTGTATTTCATATGGCATAAGCATCTATCAGTTTGGCAAGATTTGCACTGAATACTGAATGAAACCGCATTCTCTAATAGAGAGAAAAGCTTTTGAGCAGATTTGGGCTTGATTTCACTTCATTTGAACAGAAACACTATTTCAGCATTACTGGACTCAGAAAGCTGTAAACTGACAATCTTGATCATTGAAGTCCTAACATTAGTTTTTGTGCATATAACTTCTAACACATTAAAAACTGTCTTACAGCATTGCAGAAAACATTGTACTTCATAAGGCATAAGCTTGTTTCAGTTTGGCAAGATTTGCACTGAATACTGAATGAAACAGCTTTATCTAATAGACAGAAAAGCTTTTGAGCAGATTTGGGCTTGATTTCACTTCATTTCAACAGAAACACTATTTCAGCATTACTGGACTCAGAAAGCTGTAAACTGACAATCTTGATCATTGAAGTCCTAACATAAGTTTTTGTGCATATAACTTCTAACACATTAAAAACTGTCTTACAGCATTGCAGAAAACATTGTACTTCATAAGGCATAAGCAGGTTTCAGTTTGGCAAGATTTGCACTGAATATTGAATGAAACAGCTTTCTCTAATAGAGAGAAAAGCTTTTGAGCAGATTTCGGCTTGATTTCACTTCATTTGAACAGAAACACTATTTCAACATTACTGGACTCAGAAAGCTGTAAACTGACAATCTTGATCATTGAAGTCCTAACATTAGTTTTTGTGCATATAACTTCTAACACATTAAAAACTGTCTTACAGCATTGCAGAAAACATTGTATTTCATATGGCATAAGCATCTATCAGTTTGGCAAGATTTGCACTGAATACTGAATGAAACCGCATTCTCTAATAGAGAGAAAAGCTTTTGAGCAGATTTGGGCTTGATTTCACTTCATTTGAACAGAAACACTATTTCAGCATTACTGGACTCAGAAAGCTGTAAACTGACAATCTTGATCATTGAAGTCCTAACATTAGTTTTTGTGCATATAACTTCTAACACATTAAAAACTGTCTTACAGCATTGCAGAAAACATTGTACTTCATAAGGCATAAGCTTGTTTCAGTTTGGCAAGATTTGCACTGAATACTGAATGAAACAGCTTTATCTAATAGACAGAAAAGCTTTTGAGCAGATTTGGGCTTGATTTCACTTCATTTCAACAGAAACACTATTTCAGCATTACTGGACTCAGAAAGCTGTAAACTGACAATCTTGATCATTGAAGTCCTAACATAAGTTTTTGTGCATATAACTTCTAACACATTAAAAACTGTCTTACAGCATTGCAGAAAACATTGTACTTCATAAGGCATAAGCAGGTTTCAGTTTGGCAAGATTTGCACTGAATATTGAATGAAACAGCTTTCTCTAATAGAGAGAAAAGCTTTTGAGCAGATTTCGGCTTGATTTCACTTCATTTGAACAGAAACACTATTTCAACATTACTGGACTCAGAAAGCTGTAAACTGACAATCTTGATCATTGAAGTCCTAACATTAGTTTTTGTGCATATAACTTCTAACACATTAAAAACTGTCTTACAGCATTGCAGAAAACATTTTATTTCATAAGACATAAGCATGTTTCAGTTTGGCAAGATTTGCACTGAATATTGAATGAAACAGCTTTCTCTAATAGAGAGACAAGCTTTTGAGCAGATTTGGGCTAGATTTCACTTCATTTGAACAGAAACACTATTTCAGCATTACTGGACTCAGAAAGCTGTAAACTGACAATCTTGATCATTGAAGTCCTAACATAAGTTTTTGTGCATATAACTTCTAACACATTAAAAACTGTCTTACAGCATTGCAGAAAACATTGTATTTCATATGGCATAAGCATCTATCAGTTTGGCAAGATTTGCACTGAATACTGAATGAAACCGCATTCTCTAATAGAGACAAAAGCTTTTGAGCAGATTTGGGCTTGATTTCACTTCATTTGAACAGAAACACTATTTCAGCATTACTGGACTCAGAAAGCTGTAAACTGACAATCTTGATCATTGAAGTCCTAACATAAGTTTTTGTGCATATAACTTCTAACACATTAAAAACTGTCTTACAGCATTGCAGAAAACATCGTACTTCATAAGACATAAGCTTGTTTCAGTTTGGCAAGATTTGCACTGAATACTGAATGAAACAGCTTTATCCAATAGAGAGAAAAGCTTTTGAGCAGATTTGGGCTTGATTTCACTTCATTTAAACAGAAACACTATTTCAGCATTACTGGACTCAGAAAGCTGTAAACTGACAATCTTGATCATTGAAGTCCTAACATAAGTTTTTGTGCATATAACTTCTAACACATTTAAAACTGTCTTACAGCATTGCAGAAAACATTGTACTTCATAAGACATAAGCATGTTTCAGTTTAGCAAGATTTGCACTGAATACTGAATGAAACAGCTTTCTCTAATAGAGAGAAAAGCTTTTGAGCAGATTTGGGCTTGATTTCACTTCATTTGAACAGAAACACTATTTCAGCATTACTGGACTCAGAAAGCTGTAAACTGACAATCTTGATCATTGAAGTCCTAACATAAGTTTTTGTGTATATAACTTCTAACACATTAAAAACTGTCTTACAGCATTGCAGAAAACATTGTACTTCATAAGGCATAAGCTTGTTTCAGTTTGGCAAGATTTGCACTGAATACTGAATGAAACAGCTTTATCTAATAGAGAGAAAAGCTTTTGAGCAGATTTGGGCTTGATTTCACTTCATTTCAACAGAAACACTATTTCAGCATTACTGGACTCAGAAAGCTGTAAACTGACAATCTTGATCATTGAAGTCCTAACATAAGTTTTTGTGCATATAACTTCTAACACATTAAAAACTGTCTTACAGCATTGCAGAAAACATTGTACTTCATAAGACATAAGCTTGTTTCAGTTTGGCAAGATTTGCACTGAATACTGAATGAAACAGCTTTATCTAATAGAGAGAAAAGCTTTTGAGCAGATTTGGGCTTGATTTCACTTCATTTGAACAGAAACACTATTTTAGCATTACTGGACTCAGAAAGCTGTAAACTGACAATCTTGATCATTGAAGTCCTAACATAAGTTTTTGTGTATATAACTTCTAACACATTAAAAACTGTCTTACAGCATTGCAGAAAACATTTTATTTCATAAGACATAAGCTTGTTTCAGTTTGGCAAGATTTGCACTGAATACTGAATGAAACAGCTTTATCTAATAGAGAGAAAAGCTTTTGAGCAGATTTGGGCTTGATTTCACTTCATATCAACAGAAACACTATTTCAGCATTACTGGACTCAGAAAGCTTTAAACTGACAATCTTGATCATTGAAGTCCTAACATAAGTTTTTGTGCATATAACTTCTAACACATTAAAAACTGTCTTACAGCATTGCAGAAAACATTGTACTTCATAAGGCATAAGCAGGTTTCAGTTTGGCAAGATTTGCACTGAATATTGAATGAAACAGCTTTCTCTAATAGAGAGAAAAGCTTTTGAGCAGATTTGGGCTTGATTTCACTTCATTTGAACAGAAACACTATTTCAGCATTACTGGACTCAGAAAGCTGTAAACTGACAATCTTGATCATTGAAGTCCTAACATAAGTTTTTGTGTATATAACTTCTAACACATTAAAAACTGTCTTACAGCATTGCAGAAAACATTGTACTTCATAAGGCATAAGCTTGTTTCAGTTTGGCAAGATTTGCACTGAATACTGAATGAAACAGCTTTATCTAATAGAGAGAAAAGCTTTTGAGCAGATTTGGGCTTGATTTCACTTCATTTGAACAGAAACACTATTTCAGCATTACTGGACTCAGAAAGCTGTAAACTGACAATCTTGATCATTGAAGTCCTAACATTAGTTTTTGTGCATATAACTTCTAACACATTAAAAACTGTCTTACAGCATTGCAGAAAACATTTTATTTCATAAGACATAAGCATGTTTCAGTTTGGCAAGATTTGCACTGAATATTGAATGAAACAGCTTTCTCTAATAGAGAGACAAGCTTTTGAGCAGATTTGGGCTAGATTTCACTTCATTTGAACAGAAACACTATTTCGGCATTACTGGACTCAGAAAGCTGTAAACTGACAATCTTGATCATTGAAGTCCTAACATTAGTTTTTGTGCATATAACTTCTAACACATTAAAAACTGTCTTACAGCATTGCAGAAAACATTGTACTTCATAAGGCATAAGCTTGTTTCAGTTTGGCAAGATTTGCACTGAATACTGAATGAAACCGCATTCTCTAATAGAGAGAAAAGCTTTTGAGCAGATTTGGGCTTGATTTCACTTCATTTGAACAGAAACACTATTGCAGCATTACTGGACTCAGAAAGCTGTAAACTGACAATCTTGATCATTGAAGTCCTAACATAAGTTTTTGTGCATATAACTTCTAACACATTAAAAACTGTCTTACAGCATTGCAGAAAACATTGTACTTCATAAGACATAAGCTTGTTTCAGTTTGGCAAGATTTGCACTGAATACTGAATGAAACAGCTTTATCTAATAGAGAGAAAAGCTTTTGAGCAGATTTGGGCTTGATTTCACTTCATTTAAACAGAAACACTATTTCAGCATTACTGGACTCAGAAAGCTTTAAACTGACAATCTTGATCATTGAAGTCCTAACATAAGTTTTTGTGCATATAACTTCTAACACATTAAAAACTGTCTTACAGCATTGCAGAAAACATTGTACTTCATAAGGCATAAGCAGGTTTCAGTTTGGCAAGATTTGCACTGAATATTGAATGAAACAGCTTTCTCTAATAGAGAGAAAAGCTTTTGAGCAGATTTGGGCTTGATTTCACTTCATTTGAACAGAAACACTATTTCAGCATTACTGGACTCAGAAAGCTGTAAACTGACAATCTTGATCATTGAAGTCCTAACATAAGTTTTTGTGTATATAACTTCTAACACATTAAAAACTGTCTTACAGCATTGCAGAAAACATTGTACTTCATAAGGCATAAGCTTGTTTCAGTTTGGCAAGATTTGCACTGAATACTGAATGAAACAGTTTTATCTAATAGAGAGAAAAGCTTTTGAGCAGATTTGGGCTTGATTTCACTTCATTTCAACAGAAACACTATTTCAGCATTACTGGATTCAGAAAGCTGTAAACTGACAATCTTGATCATTGAAGTCCTAACATAAGTTTTTGTGCATATAACTTCTAACACATTAAAAACTGTCTTACAGCATTGCAGAAAACATTGTACTTCATAAGGCATAAGCTTGTTTCAGTTTGGCAAGATTTGCACTGAATACTGAATGAAACAGCTTTCTCTAATAGAGAGAAAAGCTTTTGAGCAGATTTGGGCTTGATTTCACTTCATTTGAACAGAAACACTATTTTAGCATTAATGGACTCAGAAAGCTGTAAACTGACAATCTTGATCATTGAAGTCCTAACATAAGTTTTTGTGTATATAACTTCTAACACATTAAAAACTGTCTTACAGCATTGCAGAAAACATTTTATTTCATAAGACATAAGCTTGTTTCAGTTTGGCAAGATTTGCACTGAATACTGAATGAAACAGCTTTATCTAATAGAGAGAAAAGCTTTTGAGCAGATTTGGGCTTGATTTCACTTCATTTCAACAGAAACACTATTTCAGCATTACTGGACTCAGAAAGCTGTAAACTGACAATCTTGATCATTGAAGTCCTAACATAAGTTTTTGTGCATATAACTTCTAACACATTAAAAACTGTCTTACAGCATTGCAGAAAACATTGTACTTCATAAGGCATAAGCAGGTTTCAGTTTGGCAAGATTTGCACTGAATATTGAATGAAACAGCTTTCTCTAATAGAGAGAAAAGCTTTTGAGCAGATTTGGGCTTGATTTCACTTCATTTGAACAGAAGCACTATTTCAACATTACTGGACTCAGAAAGCTGTAAACTGACAATCTTGATCATTGCAGTCCTAACATTAGTTTTTGTGTATATAACTTCTAACACATTAAAAACTGTCTTACAGCATTGCAGAAAACATTTTATTTCATAAGACATAAGCATGTTTCAGTTTGGCAAGATTTGCACTGAATACTGAATGAAACAGCTTTCTCTAATAGAGAGAAAAGCTTTTGAGCAGATTTGGGCTTGATTTCACTTCATTTGAACAGAAACACTATTTCAGCATTACTGGACTCAGAAAGCTGTAAACTGACAATCTTGATCATTGAAGTCCTAACATTAGTTTTTGTGCATATAACTTCTAACACATTAAAAACTGTCTTACAGCATTGCAGAAAACATTTTATTTCATAAGACATAAGCATGTTTCAGTTTGGCAAGATTTGCACTGAATATTGAATGAAACAGCTTTCTCTAATAGAGAGACAAGCTTTTGAGCAGATTTGGGCTAGATTTCACTTCATTTGAACAGAAACACTATTTCAGCATTACTGGACTCAGAAAGCTGTAAACTGACAATCTTGATCATTGAAGTCCTAACATTAGTTTTTGTGCATATAACTTCTAACACATTAAAAACTGTCTTACAGCATTGCAGAAAACATTGTACTTCATAAGGCATAAGCTTGTTTCAGTTTGGCAAGATTTGCACTGAATACTGAATGAAACCGCATTCTCTAATAGAGAGAAAAGCTTTTGAGCAGATTTGGGCTTGATTTCACTTCATTTGAACAGAAACACTATTGCAGCATTACTGGACTCAGAAAGCTGTAAACTGACAATCTTGATCATTGAAGTCCTAACATAAGTTTTTGTGCATATAACTTCTAACACATTAAAAACTGTCTTACAGCATTGCAGAAAACATTGTACTTCATAAGACATAAGCTTGTTTCAGTTTGGCAAGATTTGCACTGAATACTGAATGAAACAGCTTTATCTAATAGAGAGAAAAGCTTTTGAGCAGATTTGGGCTTGATTTCACTTCATTTAAACAGAAACACTATTTCAGCATTACTGGACTCAGAAAGCTGTAAACTGACAATCTTGATCATTGAAGTCCTAACATTAGTTTTTGTGCATATAACTTCTAACACATTAAAAACTGTCTTACAGCATTGCAGAAAACATTTTATTTCATAAGACATAAGCATGTTTCAGTTTAGCAAGATTTGCACTGAATACTGAATGAAACAGCTTTCTCTAATAGAGAGAAAAGCTTTTGAGCAGATTTGGGCTTGATTTCACTTCATTTGAACAGAAACACTATTTCAGCATTACTGGACTCAGAAAGCTGTAAACTGACAATCTTGATCATTGAAGTCCTAACATAAGTTTTTGTGTATATAACTTCTAACACATTAAAAACTGTCTTACAGCATTGCAGAAAACATTGTACTTCATAAGGCATAAGCTTGTTTCAGTTTGGCAATATTTGCACTGAATACTGAATGAAACAGCTTTATCTAATAGAGAGAAAAGCTTTTGAGCAGATTTGGGCTTGATTTCACTTCATTTGAACAGAAACACTATATCAGCATTACTGGACTCAGAAAGCTGTAAACTGACAATCTTGATCATTGAAGTCCTAACATAAGTTTTTGTGCATATAACTTCTAACACATTAAAAACTGTCTTACAGCATTGCAGAAAACATTGTACTTCATAAGGCATAAGCTTGTTTCACTTTGGCAAGATTTGCACTGAATACTGAATGAAACAGCTTTCTCTAATAGAGAGAAAAGCTTTTGAGCAGATTTGGGCTTGATTTCACTTTATTTCAACAGAAACACTATTTCAGCATTACTGGACTCAGAAAGCTGTAAACTGACAATCTTGATCATTGAAGTCCTAACATAAGTTTTTGTGTATATAACTTCTAACACATTAAAAACTGTCTTACAGCATTGCAGAAAACATTGTACTTCATAAGGCATAAGCTTGTTTCAGTTTGGCAAGATTTGCACTGAATACTGAATGAAACAGCTTTATCTAATAGAGAGAAAAGCTTTTGAGCAGATTTGGGCTTGATTTCACTTCATTTGAACATAAACACTATTTCAGCATTACTGGACTCAGAAAGCTGTAAACTGACAATCTTGATCATTGAAGTCCTAACATAAGTTTTTGTGCATATAACTTCTAACACATTAAAAACTGTCTTACAGCATTGCAGAAAACATTGTACTTCATAAGGCATAAGCTTGTTTCACTTTGGCAAGATTTGCACTGAATACTGAATGAAACAGCTTTCTCTAATAGAGAGAAAAGCTTTTGAGCAGATTTGGGCTTGATTTCACTTCATTTGAACAGAAACACTATTTTAGCATTACTGGACTCAGAAAGCTGTAAACTGACAATCTTGATCATTGAAGTCCTAACATTAGTTTTTGTGCATATAACTTCTAACACATTAAAAACTGTCTTACAGCATTGCAGAAAACATTTTATTTCATAAGACATAAGCATGTTTCAGTTTGGCAAGATTTGCACTGAATATTGAATGAAACAGCTTTCTCTAATAGAGAGACAAGCTTTTGAGCAGATTTGGGCTAGATTTCACTTCATTTGAACAGAAACACTATTTCAGCATTACTGGACTCAGAAAGCTGTAAACTGACAATCTTGATCATTGAAGTCCTAACATAAGTTTTTGTGCATATAACTTCTAACACATTAAAAACTGTCTTACAGCATTGCAGAAAACATTGTATTTCATATGGCATAAGCATCTATCAGTTTGGCAAGATTTGCACTGAATACTGAATGAAACCGCATTCTCTAATAGAGACAAAAGCTTTTGAGCAGATTTGGGCTTGATTTCACTTCATTTGAACAGAAACACTATTTCAGCATTACTGGACTCAGAAAGCTGTAAACTGACAATCTTGATCATTGAAGTCCTAACATAAGTTTTTGTGTATATAACTTCTAACACATTAAAAACTGTCTTACAGCATTGCAGAAAACATTGTACTTCATAAGGCATAAGCTTGTTTCAGTTTGGCAAGATTTGCACTGAATACTGAATGAAACAGCTTTATCTAATAGAGAGAAAAGCTTTTGAGCAGATTTGGGCTTGATTTCACTTCATTTGAACAGAAACACTATATCAGCATTACTGGACTCAGAAAGCTGTAAACTGACAATCTTGATCATTGAAGTCCTAACATAAGTTTTTGTGCATATAACTTCTAACACATTAAAAACTGTCTTACAGCATTGCAGAAAACATTGTACTTCATAAGGCATAAGCTTGTTTCACTTTGGCAAGATTTGCACTGAATACTGAATGAAACAGCTTTCTCTAATAGAGAGAAAAGCTTTTGAGCAGATTTGGGCTTGATTTCACTTTATTTCAACAGAAACACTATTTCAGCATTACTGGACTCAGAAAGCTGTAAACTGACAATCTTGATCATTGAAGTCCTAACATAAGTTTTTGTGTATATAACTTCTAACACATTAAAAACTGTCTTACAGCATTGCAGAAAACATTGTACTTCATAAGGCATAAGCTTGTTTCAGTTTGGCAAGATTTGCACTGAATACTGAATGAAACAGCTTTATCTAATAGAGAGAAAAGCTTTTGAGCAGATTTGGGCTTGATTTCACTTCATTTGAACATAAACACTATTTCAGCATTACTGGACTCAGAAAGCTGTAAACTGACAATCTTGATCATTGAAGTCCTAACATAAGTTTTTGTGCATATAACTTCTAACACATTAAAAACTGTCTTACAGCATTGCAGAAAACATTGTACTTCATAAGGCATAAGCTTGTTTCACTTTGGCAAGATTTGCACTGAATACTGAATGAAACAGCTTTCTCTAATAGAGAGAAAAGCTTTTGAGCAGATTTGGGCTTGATTTCACTTCATTTGAACAGAAACACTATTTTAGCATTACTGGACTCAGAAAGCTGTAAACTGACAATCTTGATCATTGAAGTCCTAACATTAGTTTTTGTGCATATAACTTCTAACACATTAAAAACTGTCTTACAGCATTGCAGAAAACATTTTATTTCATAAGACATAAGCATGTTTCAGTTTGGCAAGATTTGCACTGAATATTGAATGAAACAGCTTTCTCTAATAGAGAGACAAGCTTTTGAGCAGATTTGGGCTAGATTTCACTTCATTTGAACAGAAACACTATTTCAGCATTACTGGACTCAGAAAGCTGTAAACTGACAATCTTGATCATTGAAGTCCTAACATTAGTTTTTGTGCATATAACTTCTAACACATTAAAAACTGTCTTACAGCATTGCAGAAAACATTTTATTTCATAAGACATAAGCATGTTTCAGTTTGGCAAGATTTGCACTGAATATTGAATGAAACAGCTTTCTCTAATAGAGAGACAAGCTTTTGAGCAGATTTGGGCTAGATTTCACTTCATTTGAACAGAAACACTATTTCAGCATTACTGGACTCAGAAAGCTGTAAACTGACAATCTTGATCATTGAAGTCCTAACATTAGTTTTTGTGCATATAACTTCTAACACATTAAAAACTGTCTTACAGCATTGCAGAAAACATTGTACTTCATAAGGCATAAGCTTGTTTCAGTTTGGCAAGATTTGCACTGAATACTGAATGAAACCGCATTCTCTAATAGAGAGAAAAGCTTTTGAGCAGATTTGGGCTTGATTTCACTTCATTTGAACAGAAACACTATTGCAGCATTACTGGACTCAGAAAGCTGTAAACTGACAATCTTGATCATTGAAGTCCTAACATAAGTTTTTGTGCATATAACTTCTAACACATTAAAAACTGTCTTACAGCATTGCAGAAAACATTGTACTTCATAAGACATAAGCTTGTTTCAGTTTGGCAAGATTTGCACTGAATACTGAATGAAACAGCTTTATCTAATAGAGAGAAAAGCTTTTGAGCAGATTTGGGCTTGATTTCACTTCATTTAAACAGAAACACTATTTCAGCATTACTGGACTCAGAAAGCTTTAAACTGACAATCTTGATCATTGAAGTCCTAACATAAGTTTTTGTGCATATAACTTCTAACACATTAAAAACTGTCTTACAGCATTGCAGAAAACATTGTACTTCATAAGGCATAAGCAGGTTTCAGTTTGGCAAGATTTGCACTGAATATTGAATGAAACAGCTTTCTCTAATAGAGAGAAAAGCTTTTGAGCAGATTTGGGCTTGATTTCACTTCATTTGAACAGAAACACTATTTCAGCATTACTGGACTCAGAAAGCTGTAAACTGACAATCTTGATCATTGAAGTCCTAACATAAGTTTTTGTGTATATAACTTCTAACACATTAAAAACTGTCTTACAGCATTGCAGAAAACATTGTACTTCATAAGGCATAAGCTTGTTTCAGTTTGGCAAGATTTGCACTGAATACTGAATGAAACAGCTTTATCTAATAGAGAGAAAAGCTTTTGAGCAGATTTGGGCTTGATTTCACTTCATTTCAACAGAAACACTATTTCAGCATAACTGGATTCAGAAAGCTGTAAACTGACAATCTTGATCATTGAAGTCCTAACATAAGTTTTTGTGCATATAACTTCTAACACATTAAAAACTGTCTTACAGCATTGCAGAAAACATTGTACTTCATAAGGCATAAGCTTGTTTCAGTTTGGCAAGATTTGCACTGAATACTGAATGAAACAGCTTTCTCTAATAGAGAGAAAAGCTTTTGAGCAGATTTGGGCTTGATTTCACTTCATTTGAACAGAAACACTATTTTAGCATTAATGGACTCAGAAAGCTGTAAACTGACAATCTTGATCATTGAAGTCCTAACATAAGTTTTTGTGTATATAACTTCTAACACATTAAAAACTGTCTTACAGCATTGCAGAAAACATTTTATTTCATAAGACATAAGCTTGTTTCAGTTTGGCAAGATTTGCACTGAATACTGAATGAAACAGCTTTATCTAATAGAGAGAAAAGCTTTTGAGCAGATTTGGGCTTGATTTCACTTCATTTCAACAGAAACACTATTTCAGCATTACTGGACTCAGAAAGCTGTAAACTGACAATCTTGATCATTGAAGTCCTAACATAAGTTTTTGTGCATATAACTTCTAACACATTAAAAACTGTCTTACAGCATTGCAGAAAACATTGTACTTCATAAGGCATAAGCAGGTTTCAGTTTGGCAAGATTTGCACTGAATATTGAATGAAACAGCTTTCTCTAATAGAGAGAAAAGCTTTTGAGCAGATTTGGGCTTGATTTCACTTCATTTGAACAGAAGCACTATTTCAACATTACTGGACTCAGAAAGCTGTAAACTGACAATCTTGATCATTGCAGTCCTAACATTAGTTTTTGTGTATATAACTTCTAACACATTAAAAACTGTCTTACAGCATTGCAGAAAACATTTTATTTCATAAGACATAAGCTTGTTTCAGTTTGGCAAGATTTGCACTGAATACTGAATGAAACAGCTTTATCTAATAGAGAGAAAAGCTTTTGAGCAGATTTGGGCTTGATTTCACTTCATTTCAACAGAAACACTATTTCAGCATTACTGGACTCAGAAAGCTGTAAACTGACAATCTTGATCATTGAAGTCCTAACATAAGTTTTTGTGCATATAACTTCTAACACATTAAAAACTGTCTTACAGCATTGCAGAAAACATTGTACTTCATAAGGCATAAGCAGGTTTCAGTTTGGCAAGATTTGCACTGAATATTGAATGAAACAGCTTTCTCTAATAGAGAGAAAAGCTTTTGAGCAGATTTGGGCTTGATTTCACTTCATTTGAACAGAAGCACTATTTCAACATTACTGGACTCAGAAAGCTGTAAACTGACAATCTTGATCATTGCAGTCCTAACATTAGTTTTTGTGTATATAACTTCTAACACATTAAAAACTGTCTTACAGCATTGCAGAAAACATTTTATTTCATAAGACATAAGCATGTTTCAGTTTGGCAAGATTTGCACTGAATACTGAATGAAACAGCTTTCTCTAATAGAGAGAAAAGCTTTTGAGCAGATTTGGGCTTGATTTCACTTCATTTGAACAGAAACACTATTTCAGCATTACTGGACTCAGAAAGCTGTAAACTGACAATCTTGATCATTGAAGTCCTAACATTAGTTTTTGTGCATATAACTTCTAACACATTAAAAACTGTCTTACAGCATTGCAGAAAACATTTTATTTCATAAGACATAAGCATGTTTCAGTTTGGCAAGATTTGCACTGAATATTGAATGAAACAGCTTTCTCTAATAGAGAGACAAGCTTTTGAGCAGATTTGGGCTAGATTTCACTTCATTTGAACAGAAACACTATTTCAGCATTACTGGACTCAGAAAGCTGTAAACTGACAATCTTGATCATTGAAGTCCTAACATTAGTTTTTGTGCATATAACTTCTAACACATTAAAAACTGTCTTACAGCATTGCAGAAAACATTGTACTTCATAAGGCATAAGCTTGTTTCAGTTTGGCAAGATTTGCACTGAATACTGAATGAAACCGCATTCTCTAATAGAGAGAAAAGCTTTTGAGCAGATTTGGGCTTGATTTCACTTCATTTGAACAGAAACACTATTGCAGCATTACTGGACTCAGAAAGCTGTAAACTGACAATCTTGATCATTGAAGTCCTAACATAAGTTTTTGTGCATATAACTTCTAACACATTAAAAACTGTCTTACAGCATTGCAGAAAACATTGTACTTCATAAGACATAAGCTTGTTTCAGTTTGGCAAGATTTGCACTGAATACTGAATGAAACAGCTTTATCTAATAGAGAGAAAAGCTTTTGAGCAGATTTGGGCTTGATTTCACTTCATTTAAACAGAAACACTATTTCAGCATTACTGGACTCAGAAAGCTGTAAACTGACAATCTTGATCATTGAAGTCCTAACATTAGTTTTTGTGCATATAACTTCTAACACATTAAAAACTGTCTTACAGCATTGCAGAAAACATTTTATTTCATAAGACATAAGCATGTTTCAGTTTAGCAAGATTTGCACTGAATACTGAATGAAACAGCTTTCTCTAATAGAGAGAAAAGCTTTTGAGCAGATTTGGGCTTGATTTCACTTCATTTGAACAGAAACACTATTTCAGCATTACTGGACTCAGAAAGCTGTAAACTGACAATCTTGATCATTGAAGTCCTAACATAAGTTTTTGTGTATATAACTTCTAACACATTAAAAACTGTCTTACAGCATTGCAGAAAACATTGTACTTCATAAGGCATAAGCTTGTTTCAGTTTGGCAAGATTTGCACTGAATACTGAATGAAACAGCTTTATCTAATAGAGAGAAAAGCTTTTGAGCAGATTTGGGCTTGATTTCACTTCATTTGAACAGAAACACTATATCAGCATTACTGGACTCAGAAAGCTGTAAACTGACAATCTTGATCATTGAAGTCCTAACATAAGTTTTTGTGCATATAACTTCTAACACATTAAAAACTGTCTTACAGCATTGCAGAAAACATTGTACTTCATAAGGCATAAGCTTGTTTCACTTTGGCAAGATTTGCACTGAATACTGAATGAAACAGCTTTCTCTAATAGAGAGAAAAGCTTTTGAGCAGATTTGGGCTTGATTTCACTTTATTTCAACAGAAACACTATTTCAGCATTACTGGACTCAGAAAGCTGTAAACTGACAATCTTGATCATTGAAGTCCTAACATAAGTTTTTGTGTATAAAACTTCTAACACATTAAAAACTGTCTTACAGCATTGCAGAAAACATTGTACTTCATAAGGCATAAGCTTGTTTCAGTTTGGCAAGATTTGCACTGAATACTGAATGAAACAGCTTTATCTAATAGAGAGAAAAGCTTTTGAGCAGATTTGGGCTTGATTTCACTTCATTTCAACAGAAACACTATTTCAGCATTACTGGACTCAGAAAGCTGTAAACTGACAATCTTGATCATTGAAGTCCTAACATAAGTTTTTGTGCATATAACTTCTAACACATTAAAAACTGTCTTACAGCATTGCAGAAAACATTGTACTTCATAAGGCATAAGCAGGTTTCAGTTTGGCAAGATTTGCACTGAATATTGAATGAAACAGCTTTCTCTAATAGAGAGAAAAGCTTTTGAGCAGATTTGGGCTTGATTTCACTTCATTTGAACAGAAGCACTATTTCAACATTACTGGACTCAGAAAGCTGTAAACTGACAATCTTGATCATTGCAGTCCTAACATTAGTTTTTGTGTATATAACTTCTAACACATTAAAAACTGTCTTACAGCATTGCAGAAAACATTTTATTTCATAAGACATAAGCATGTTTCAGTTTGGCAAGATTTGCACTGAATACTGAATGAAACAGCTTTCTCTAATAGAGAGAAAAGCTTTTGAGCAGATTTGGGCTTGATTTCACTTCATTTGAACAGAAACACTATTTCAGCATTACTGGACTCAGAAAGCTGTAAACTGACAATCTTGATCATTGAAGTCCTAACATTAGTTTTTGTGCATATAACTTCTAACACATTAAAAACTGTCTTACAGCATTGCAGAAAACATTTTATTTCATAAGACATAAGCATGTTTCAGTTTGGCAAGATTTGCACTGAATATTGAATGAAACAGCTTTCTCTAATAGAGAGACAAGCTTTTGAGCAGATTTGGGCTAGATTTCACTTCATTTGAACAGAAACACTATTTCAGCATTACTGGACTCAGAAAGCTGTAAACTGACAATCTTGATCATTGAAGTCCTAACATTAGTTTTTGTGCATATAACTTCTAACACATTAAAAACTGTCTTACAGCATTGCAGAAAACATTGTACTTCATAAGGCATAAGCTTGTTTCAGTTTGGCAAGATTTGCACTGAATACTGAATGAAACCGCATTCTCTAATAGAGAGAAAAGCTTTTGAGCAGATTTGGGCTTGATTTCACTTCATTTGAACAGAAACACTATTGCAGCATTACTGGACTCAGAAAGCTGTAAACTGACAATCTTGATCATTGAAGTCCTAACATAAGTTTTTGTGCATATAACTTCTAACACATTAAAAACTGTCTTACAGCATTGCAGAAAACATTGTACTTCATAAGACATAAGCTTGTTTCAGTTTGGCAAGATTTGCACTGAATACTGAATGAAACAGCTTTATCTAATAGAGAGAAAAGCTTTTGAGCAGATTTGGGCTTGATTTCACTTCATTTAAACAGAAACACTATTTCAGCATTACTGGACTCAGAAAGCTGTAAACTGACAATCTTGATCATTGAAGTCCTAACATTAGTTTTTGTGCATATAACTTCTAACACATTAAAAACTGTCTTACAGCATTGCAGAAAACATTTTATTTCATAAGACATAAGCATGTTTCAGTTTAGCAAGATTTGCACTGAATACTGAATGAAACAGCTTTCTCTAATAGAGAGAAAAGCTTTTGAGCAGATTTGGGCTTGATTTCACTTCATTTGAACAGAAACACTATTTCAGCATTACTGGACTCAGAAAGCTGTAAACTGACAATCTTGATCATTGAAGTCCTAACATAAGTTTTTGTGTATATAACTTCTAACACATTAAAAACTGTCTTACAGCATTGCAGAAAACATTGTACTTCATAAGGCATAAGCTTGTTTCAGTTTGGCAAGATTTGCACTGAATACTGAATGAAACAGCTTTATCTAATAGAGAGAAAAGCTTTTGAGCAGATTTGGGCTTGATTTCACTTCATTTGAACAGAAACACTATATCAGCATTACTGGACTCAGAAAGCTGTAAACTGACAATCTTGATCATTGAAGTCCTAACATAAGTTTTTGTGCATATAACTTCTAACACATTAAAAACTGTCTTACAGCATTGCAGAAAACATTGTACTTCATAAGGCATAAGCTTGTTTCACTTTGGCAAGATTTGCACTGAATACTGAATGAAACAGCTTTCTCTAATAGAGAGAAAAGCTTTTGAGCAGATTTGGGCTTGATTTCACTTTATTTCAACAGAAACACTATTTCAGCATTACTGGACTCAGAAAGCTGTAAACTGACAATCTTGATCATTGAAGTCCTAACATAAGTTTTTGTGTATAAAACTTCTAACACATTAAAAACTGTCTTACAGCATTGCAGAAAACATTGTACTTCATAAGGCATAAGCTTGTTTCAGTTTGGCAAGATTTGCACTGAATACTGAATGAAACAGCTTTATCTAATAGAGAGAAAAGCTTTTGAGCAGATTTGGGCTTGATTTCACTTCATTTCAACAGAAACACTATTTCAGCATTACTGGACTCAGAAAGCTGTAAACTGACAATCTTGATCATTGAAGTCCTAACATAAGTTTTTGTGCATATAACTTCTAACACATTAAAAACTGTCTTACAGCATTGCAGAAAACATTGTACTTCATAAGGCATAAGCAGGTTTCAGTTTGGCAAGATTTGCACTGAATATTGAATGAAACAGCTTTCTCTAATAGAGAGAAAAGCTTTTGAGCAGATTTGGGCTTGATTTCACTTCATTTGAACAGAAGCACTATTTCAACATTACTGGACTCAGAAAGCTGTAAACTGACAATCTTGATCATTGCAGTCCTAACATTAGTTTTTGTGTATATAACTTCTAACACATTAAAAACTGTCTTACAGCATTGCAGAAAACATTTTATTTCATAAGACATAAGCATGTTTCAGTTTGGCAAGATTTGCACTGAATACTGAATGAAACAGCTTTCTCTAATAGAGAGAAAAGCTTTTGAGCAGATTTGGGCTTGATTTCACTTCATTTGAACAGAAACACTATTTCAGCATTACTGGACTCAGAAAGCTGTAAACTGACAATCTTGATCATTGAAGTCCTAACATTAGTTTTTGTGCATATAACTTCTAACACATTAAAAACTGTCTTACAGCATTGCAGAAAACATTTTATTTCATAAGACATAAGCATGTTTCAGTTTGGCAAGATTTGCACTGAATATTGAATGAAACAGCTTTCTCTAATAGAGAGACAAGCTTTTGAGCAGATTTGGGCTAGATTTCACTTCATTTGAACAGAAACACTATTTCAGCATTACTGGACTCAGAAAGCTGTAAACTGACAATCTTGATCATTGAAGTCCTAACATTAGTTTTTGTGCATATAACTTCTAACACATTAAAAACTGTCTTACAGCATTGCAGAAAACATTGTACTTCATAAGGCATAAGCTTGTTTCAGTTTGGCAAGATTTGCACTGAATACTGAATGAAACCGCATTCTCTAATAGAGAGAAAAGCTTTTGAGCAGATTTGGGCTTGATTTCACTTCATTTGAACAGAAACACTATTGCAGCATTACTGGACTCAGAAAGCTGTAAACTGACAATCTTGATCATTGAAGTCCTAACATAAGTTTTTGTGCATATAACTTCTAACACATTAAAAACTGTCTTACAGCATTGCAGAAAACATTGTACTTCATAAGACATAAGCTTGTTTCAGTTTGGCAAGATTTGCACTGAATACTGAATGAAACAGCTTTATCTAATAGAGAGAAAAGCTTTTGAGCAGATTTGGGCTTGATTTCACTTCATTTAAACAGAAACACTATTTCAGCATTACTGGACTCAGAAAGCTGTAAACTGACAATCTTGATCATTGAAGTCCTAACATTAGTTTTTGTGCATATAACTTCTAACACATTAAAAACTGTCTTACAGCATTGCAGAAAACATTTTATTTCATAAGACATAAGCATGTTTCAGTTTAGCAAGATTTGCACTGAATACTGAATGAAACAGCTTTCTCTAATAGAGAGAAAAGCTTTTGAGCAGATTTGGGCTTGATTTCACTTCATTTGAACAGAAACACTATTTCAGCATTACTGGACTCAGAAAGCTGTAAACTGACAATCTTGATCATTGAAGTCCTAACATAAGTTTTTGTGTATATAACTTCTAACACATTAAAAACTGTCTTACAGCATTGCAGAAAACATTGTACTTCATAAGGCATAAGCTTGTTTCAGTTTGGCAAGATTTGCACTGAATACTGAATGAAACAGCTTTATCTAATAGAGAGAAAAGCTTTTGAGCAGATTTGGGCTTGATTTCACTTCATTTGAACAGAAACACTATATCAGCATTACTGGACTCAGAAAGCTGTAAACTGACAATCTTGATCATTGAAGTCCTAACATAAGTTTTTGTGCATATAACTTCTAACACATTAAAAACTGTCTTACAGCATTGCAGAAAACATTGTACTTCATAAGGCATAAGCTTGTTTCACTTTGGCAAGATTTGCACTGAATACTGAATGAAACAGCTTTCTCTAATAGAGAGAAAAGCTTTTGAGCAGATTTGGGCTTGATTTCACTTTATTTCAACAGAAACACTATTTCAGCATTACTGGACTCAGAAAGCTGTAAACTGACAATCTTGATCATTGAAGTCCTAACATAAGTTTTTGTGTATAAAACTTCTAACACATTAAAAACTGTCTTACAGCATTGCAGAAAACATTGTACTTCATAAGGCATAAGCTTGTTTCAGTTTGGCAAGATTTGCACTGAATACTGAATGAAACAGCTTTATCTAATAGAGAGAAAAGCTTTTGAGCAGATTTGGGCTTGATTTCACTTCATTTGAACATAAACACTATTTCAGCATTACTGGACTCAGAAAGCTGTAAACTGACAATCTTGATCATTGAAGTCCTAACATAAGTTTTTGTGCATATAACTTCTAACACATTAAAAACTGTCTTACAGCATTGCAGAAAACATTGTACTTCATATGGCATAAGCTTGTTTCACTTTGGCAAGATTTGCACTGAATACTGAATGAAACAGCTTTCTCTAATAGAGAGAAAAGCTTTTGAGCAGATTTGGGCTTGATTTCACTTCATTTGAACAGAAACACTATTTTAGCATTACTGGACTCAGAAAGCTGTAAACTGACAATCTTGATCATTGAAGTCCTAACATAAGTTTTTGTGTATATAACTTCTAACACATTAAAAACTGTCTTACAGCATTGCAGAAAACATTTTATTTCATAAGACATAAGCTTGTTTCAGTTTGGCAAGATTTGCACTGAATACTGAATGAAACAGCTTTATCTAATAGAGAGAAAAGCTTTTGAGCAGATTTGGGCTTGATTTCACTTCATTTCAACAGAAACACTATTTCAGCATTACTGGACTCAGAAAGCTGTAAACTGACAATCTTGATCATTGAAGTCCTAACATAAGTTTTTGTGCATATAACTTCTAACACATTAAAAACTGTCTTACAGCATTGCAGAAAACATTGTACTTCATAAGGCATAAGCAGGTATCAGTTTGGCAAGATTTGCACTGAATATTGAATGAAACAGCTTTCTCTAATAGAGAGAAAAGCTTTTGAGCAGATTTGGGCTTGATTTCACTTCATTTGAACAGAAACACTATTTCAACATTACTGGACTCAGAAAGCTGTAAACTGACAATCTTGATCATTGCAGTCCTAACATTAGTTTTTGTGTATATAACTTCTAACACATTAAAAACTGTCTTACAGCATTGCAGAAAACATTTTATTTCATAAGACATAAGCATGTTTCAGTTTGGCAAGATTTTCACTGAATACTGAATGAAACCGCATTCTCTAATAGAGAGAAAAGCTTTTGAGCAGATTTGGGCTTGATTTCACTTCATTTGAACAGAAACACTATTTCAGCATTACTGGACTCAGAAAGCTGTAAACTGACAATCTTGATCATTGAAGTCCTAACATAAGTTTTTGTGCATATAACTTCTAACACATTAAAAACTGTCTTACAGCATTGCAGAAAACATTGTATTTCATATGACATAAGCATCTATCAGTTTTGCAAGATTTGCACTGAATACTGAATGAAACCGCATTCTCTAATAGAGAGAAAAGCTTTTGAGCAGATTTGGGCTTGATTTCACTTCATTTGAACAGAAACACTATTTCAGCATTACTGGACTCAGAAAGCTGTAGACTGACAATCTTGATCATTGAAGTCCTAACATAAGTTTTTGTGCATATAACTTCTAACACATTAAAAACTGTCTTACAGCATTGCAGAAAACATTGTACTTCATAAGACATAAGCTTGTTTCAGTTTGGCAAGATTTGCACTGAATACTGAATGAAACAGCTTTATCTAATAGAGAGAAAAGCTTTTGAGCAGATTTGGGCTTGATTTCACTTCATTTCAACAGAAACACTATTTCAGCATTACTGGACTCAGAAAGCTGTAAACTGACAATCTTGATCATTGAAGTCCTAACATAAGTTTTTGTGCATATAACTTCTAACACATTAAAAACTGTCTTACAGCATTGCAGAAAACATTGTACTTCATAAGGCATAAGCAGGTTTCAGTTTGGCAAGATTTGCACTGAATATTGAATGAAACAGCTTTCTCTAATAGAGAGAAAAGCTTTTGAGCAGATTTGGGCTTGATTTCACTTCATTTGAACAGAAGCACTATTTCAACATTACTGGACTCAGAAAGCTGTAAACTGACAATCTTGATCATTGCAGTCCTAACATTAGTTTTTGTGTATATAACTTCTAACACATTAAAAACTGTCTTACAGCATTGCAGAAAACATTTTATTTCATAAGACATAAGCATGTTTCAGTTTGGCAAGATTTGCACTGAATACTGAATGAAACAGCTTTCTCTAATAGAGAGAAAAGCTTTTGAGCAGATTTGGGCTTGATTTCACTTCATTTGAACAGAAACACTATTTCAGCATTACTGGACTCAGAAAGCTGTAAACTGACAATCTTGATCATTGAAGTCCTAACATTAGTTTTTGTGCATATAACTTCTAACACATTAAAAACTGTCTTACAGCATTGCAGAAAACATTTTATTTCATAAGACATAAGCATGTTTCAGTTTGGCAAGATTTGCACTGAATATTGAATGAAACAGCTTTCTCTAATAGAGAGACAAGCTTTTGAGCAGATTTGGGCTAGATTTCACTTCATTTGAACAGAAACACTATTTCAGCATTACTGGACTCAGAAAGCTGTAAACTGACAATCTTGATCATTGAAGTCCTAACATTAGTTTTTGTGCATATAACTTCTAACACATTAAAAACTGTCTTACAGCATTGCAGAAAACATTGTACTTCATAAGGCATAAGCTTGTTTCAGTTTGGCAAGATTTGCACTGAATACTGAATGAAACCGCATTCTCTAATAGAGAGAAAAGCTTTTGAGCAGATTTGGGCTTGATTTCACTTCATTTGAACAGAAACACTATTGCAGCATTACTGGACTCAGAAAGCTGTAAACTGACAATCTTGATCATTGAAGTCCTAACATAAGTTTTTGTGCATATAACTTCTAACACATTAAAAACTGTCTTACAGCATTGCAGAAAACATTGTACTTCATAAGACATAAGCTTGTTTCAGTTTGGCAAGATTTGCACTGAATACTGAATGAAACAGCTTTATCTAATAGAGAGAAAAGCTTTTGAGCAGATTTGGGCTTGATTTCACTTCATTTAAACAGAAACACTATTTCAGCATTACTGGACTCAGAAAGCTGTAAACTGACAATCTTGATCATTGAAGTCCTAACATTAGTTTTTGTGCATATAACTTCTAACACATTAAAAACTGTCTTACAGCATTGCAGAAAACATTTTATTTCATAAGACATAAGCATGTTTCAGTTTAGCAAGATTTGCACTGAATACTGAATGAAACAGCTTTCTCTAATAGAGAGAAAAGCTTTTGAGCAGATTTGGGCTTGATTTCACTTCATTTGAACAGAAACACTATTTCAGCATTACTGGACTCAGAAAGCTGTAAACTGACAATCTTGATCATTGAAGTCCTAACATAAGTTTTTGTGTATATAACTTCTAACACATTAAAAACTGTCTTACAGCATTGCAGAAAACATTGTACTTCATAAGGCATAAGCTTGTTTCAGTTTGGCAAGATTTGCACTGAATACTGAATGAAACAGCTTTATCTAATAGAGAGAAAAGCTTTTGAGCAGATTTGGGCTTGATTTCACTTCATTTGAACAGAAACACTATATCAGCATTACTGGACTCAGAAAGCTGTAAACTGACAATCTTGATCATTGAAGTCCTAACATAAGTTTTTGTGCATATAACTTCTAACACATTAAAAACTGTCTTACAGCATTGCAGAAAACATTGTACTTCATAAGGCATAAGCTTGTTTCACTTTGGCAAGATTTGCACTGAATACTGAATGAAACAGCTTTCTCTAATAGAGAGAAAAGCTTTTGAGCAGATTTGGGCTTGATTTCACTTTATTTCAACAGAAACACTATTTCAGCATTACTGGACTCAGAAAGCTGTAAACTGACAATCTTGATCATTGAAGTCCTAACATAAGTTTTTGTGTATAAAACTTCTAACACATTAAAAACTGTCTTACAGCATTGCAGAAAACATTGTACTTCATAAGGCATAAGCTTGTTTCAGTTTGGCAAGATTTGCACTGAATACTGAATGAAACAGCTTTATCTAATAGAGAGAAAAGCTTTTGAGCAGATTTGGGCTTGATTTCACTTCATTTGAACATAAACACTATTTCAGCATTACTGGACTCAGAAAGCTGTAAACTGACAATCTTGATCATTGAAGTCCTAACATAAGTTTTTGTGCATATAACTTCTAACACATTAAAAACTGTCTTACAGCATTGCAGAAAACATTGTACTTCATATGGCATAAGCTTGTTTCACTTTGGCAAGATTTGCACTGAATACTGAATGAAACAGCTTTCTCTAATAGAGAGAAAAGCTTTTGAGCAGATTTGGGCTTGATTTCACTTCATTTGAACAGAAACACTATTTTAGCATTACTGGACTCAGAAAGCTGTAAACTGACAATCTTGATCATTGAAGTCCTAACATAAGTTTTTGTGTATATAACTTCTAACACATTAAAAACTGTCTTACAGCATTGCAGAAAACATTTTATTTCATAAGACATAAGCTTGTTTCAGTTTGGCAAGATTTGCACTGAATACTGAATGAAACAGCTTTATCTAATAGAGAGAAAAGCTTTTGAGCAGATTTGGGCTTGATTTCACTTCATTTCAACAGAAACACTATTTCAGCATTACTGGACTCAGAAAGCTGTAAACTGACAATCTTGATCATTGAAGTCCTAACATAAGTTTTTGTGCATATAACTTCTAACACATTAAAAACTGTCTTACAGCATTGCAGAAAACATTGTACTTCATAAGGCATAAGCAGGTATCAGTTTGGCAAGATTTGCACTGAATATTGAATGAAACAGCTTTCTCTAATAGAGAGAAAAGCTTTTGAGCAGATTTGGGCTTGATTTCACTTCATTTGAACAGAAACACTATTTCAACATTACTGGACTCAGAAAGCTGTAAACTGACAATCTTGATCATTGCAGTCCTAACATTAGTTTTTGTGTATATAACTTCTAACACATTAAAAACTGTCTTACAGCATTGCAGAAAACATTTTATTTCATAAGACATAAGCATGTTTCAGTTTGGCAAGATTTTCACTGAATACTGAATGAAACCGCATTCTCTAATAGAGAGAAAAGCTTTTGAGCAGATTTGGGCTTGATTTCACTTCATTTGAACAGAAACACTATTTCAGCATTACTGGACTCAGAAAGCTGTAAACTGACAATCTTGATCATTGAAGTCCTAACATAAGTTTTTGTGCATATAACTTCTAACACATTAAAAACTGTCTTACAGCATTGCAGAAAACATTGTATTTCATATGACATAAGCATCTATCAGTTTTGCAAGATTTGCACTGAATACTGAATGAAACCGCATTCTCTAATAGAGAGAAAAGCTTTTGAGCAGATTTGGGCTTGATTTCACTTCATTTGAACAGAAACACTATTTCAGCATTACTGGACTCAGAAAGCTGTAGACTGACAATCTTGATCATTGAAGTCCTAACATAAGTTTTTGTGCATATAACTTCTAACACATTAAAAACTGTCTTACAGCATTGCAGAAAACATTGTACTTCATAAGACATAAGCTTGTTTCAGTTTGGCAAGATTTGCACTGAATACTGAATGAAACAGCTTTATCCAATAGAGAGAAAAGCTTTTGAGCAGATTTGGGCTTGATTTCACTTCATTTAAACAGAAACACTATTTCAGCATTACTGGACTCAGAAAGCTGTAAACTGACAATCTTGATCATTGAAGTCCTAACATAAGTTTTTGTGCATATAACTTCTAACACATTAAAAACTGTCTTACAGCATTGCAGAAAACATTGTACTTCATAAGGCATAAGCTTGTTTCAGTTTGGCAAGATTTGCACTGAATATTGAATGAAACAGCTTTCTCTAATAGAGAGAAAAGCTTTTGAGCAGATTTGGGCTTGATTTCACTTCATTTGAAAAGAAACACTATTTCAACATTACTGGACTCAGAAAGCTGTAAACTGACAATCTTGATCATTGCAGTCCTAACATAAGTTTTTGTGCATATAACTTCTAACACATTAAAAACTGTCTTACAGCATTGCAGAAAACATTTTATTTCATAAGACATAAGCATGTTTCAGTTTGGCAAGATTTGCACTGAATATTGAATGAAACAGCTTTCTCTAATAGAGAGACAAGCTTTTGAGCAGATTTGGGCTAGATTTCACTTCATTTGAACAGAAACACTATTTCAGCATTACTGGACTCAGAAAGCTGTAAACTGACAATCTTGATCATTGAAGTCCTAACATTAGTTTTTGTGCATATAACTTCTAACACATTAAAAACTGTCTTACAGCATTGCAGAAAACATTGTATTTCATATGACATAAGCATTTATCAGTTTTGCAAGATTTGCACTGAATACTGAATGAAACCGCATTCTCTAATAGAGAGAAAAGCTTTTGAGCAGATTTGGGCTTGATTTCACTTCATTTGAACAGAAACACTATTTCAGCATTACTGGACTCAGAAAGCTGTAGACTGACAATCTTGATCATTGAAGTCCTAACATAAGTTTTTGTGCATATAACTTCTAACACATTAAAAACTGTCTTACAGCATTGCAGAAAACATTGTACTTCATAAGACATAAGCTTGTTTCAGTTTGGCAAGATTTGCACTGAATACTGAATGAAACAGCTTTATCCAATAGAGAGAAAAGCTTTTGAGCAGATTTGGGCTTGATTTCACTTCATTTAAACAGAAACACTATTTCAGCATTACTGGACTCAGAAAGCTGTAAACTGACAATCTTGATCATTGAAGTCCTAACATAAGTTTTTGTGCATATAACTTCTAACACATTAAAAACTGTCTTACAGCATTGCAGAAAACATTGTACTTCATAAGGCATAATCTTGTTTCAGTTTGGCAAGATTTGCACTGAATATTGAATGAAACAGCTTTCTCTAATAGAGAGAAAAGCTTTTGAGCAGATTTGGGCTTGATTTCACTTCATTTGAAAAGAAACACTATTTCAACATTACTGGACTCAGAAAGCTGTAAACTGACAATCTTGATCATTGCAGTCCTAACATTAGTTTTTGTGCATATAACTTCTAACACATTAAAAACTGTCTTACAGCATTGCAGAAAACATTTTATTTCATAAGACATAAGCATGTTTCAGTTTAGCAAGATTTGCACTGAATACTGAATGAAACAGCTTTCTCTAATAGAGAGAAAAGCTTTTGAGCAGATTTGGGCTTGATTTCACTTCATTTGAACAGAAACACTATTTCAGCATTACTGGACTCAGAAAGCTGTAAACTGACAATCTTGATCATTGAAGTCCTAACATAAGTTTTTGTGTATATAACTTCTAACACATTAAAAACTGTCTTACAGCATTGCAGAAAACATTGTACTTCATAAGGCATAAGCTTGTTTCAGTTTGGCAAGATTTGCACTGAATACTGAATGAAACAGCTTTATCTAATAGAGAGAAAAGCTTTTGAGCAGATTTGGGCTTGATTTCACTTCATTTCAACAGAAACACTATTTCAGCATTACTGGACTCAGAAAGCTGTAAACTGACAATCTTGATCATTGAAGTCCTAACATAAGTTTTTGTGCATATAACTTCTAACACATTAAAAACTGTCTTACAGCATTGCAGAAAACATTGTATTTCATATGGCATAAGCATCTATCAGTTTGGCAAGATTTGCACTGAATATTGAATGAAACAGCTTTCTCTAATAGAGAGAAAAGCTTTTGAGCAGATTTGGGCTTGATTTCACTTCATTTGAAAAGAAACACTATTTCAGCATTACTGGACTCAGAAAGCTGTAAACTGACAATCTTGATCATTGAAGTCCTAACATAAGTTTTTGTGCATATAACTTCTAACACATTAAAAACTGTCTTACAGCATTGCAGAAAACATTGTACTTCATAAGGCATAAGCTTGTTTCAGTTTGGCAAGATTTGCACTGAATATTGAATGAAACAGCTTTCTCTAATAGAGAGAAAAGCTTTTGAGCAGATTTGGGCTTGATTTCACTTCATTTGAAAAGAAACACTATTTCAGCATTACTGGACTCAGAAAGCTGTAAACTGACAATCTTGATCATTGAAGTCCTAACATTAGTTTTTGTGCATATAACTTCTAACACATTAAAAACTGTCTTACAGCATTGCAGAAAACATTTTATTTCATAAGACATAAGCATGTTTCAGTTTAGCAAGATTTGCACTGAATACTGAATGAAACAGCTTTCTCTAATAGAGAGAAAAGCTTTTGAGCAGATTTGGGCTTGATTTCACTTCATTTGAACAGAAACACTATTTCAGCATTACTGGACTCAGAAAGCTGTAAACTGACAATCTTGATCATTGAAGTCCTAACATAAGTTTTTGTGTATATAACTTCTAACACATTAAAAACTGTCTTACAGCATTGCAGAAAACATTGTACTTCATAAGGCATAAGCTTGTTTCAGTTTGGCAAGATTTGCACTGAATACTGAATGAAACAGCTTTATCTAATAGAGAGAAAAGCTTTTGAGCAGATTTGGGCTTGATTTCACTTCATTTGAACAGAAACACTATATCAGCATTACTGGCTCAGAAAGCTGTAAACTGACAATCTTGATCATTGAAGTCCTAACATAAGTTTTTGTGCATATAACTTCTAACACATTAAAAACTGTCTTACAGCATTGCAGAAAACATTGTACTTCATAAGGCATAAGCTTGTTTCACTTTGGCAAGATTTGCACTGAATACTGAATGAAACAGCTTTCTCTAATAGAGAGAAAAGCTTTTGAGCAGATTTGGGCTTGATTTCACTTTATTTCAACAGAAACACTATTTCAGCATTACTGGACTCAGAAAGCTGTAAACTGACAATCTTGATCATTGAAGTCCTAACATAAGTTTTTGTGTATATAACTTCTAACACATTAAAAACTGTCTTACAGCATTGCAGAAAACATTGTACTTCATAAGGCATAAGCTTGTTTCAGTTTGGCAAGATTTGCACTGAATACTGAATGAAACAGCTTTATCTAATAGAGAGAAAAGCTTTTGAGCAGATTTGGGCTTGATTTCACTTCATTTGAACAGAAACACTATTTCAGCATTACTGGACTCAGAAAGCTGTAAACTGACAATCTTGATCATTGAAGTCCTAACATAAGTTTTTGTGCATATAACTTCTAACACATTAAAAACTGTCTTACAGCATTGCAGAAAACATTGTACTTCATAAGGCATAAGCTTGTTTCACTTTGGCAAGATTTGCACTGAATACTGAATGAAACAGCTTTCTCTAATAGAGAGAAAAGCTTTTGAGCAGATTTGGGCTTGATTTCACTTCATTTGAACAGAAACACTATTTTAGCATTACTGAACTCAGAAAGCTGTAAACTGACAATCTTGATCATTGAAGTCCTAACATAAGTTTTTGTGTATATAACTTCTAACACATTAAAAACTGTCTTACAGCATTGCAGAAAACATTTTATTTCATAAGACATAAGCTTGTTTCAGTTTGGCAAGATTTGCACTGAATACTGAATGAAACAGCTTTATCTAATAGAGAGAAAAGCTTTTGAGCAGATTTGGGCTTGATTTCACTTCATTTCAACAGAAACACTATTTCAGCATTACTGGACTCAGAAAGCTGTAAACTGACAATCTTGATCATTGAAGTCCTAACATAAGTTTTTGTGCATATAACTTCTAACACATTAAAAACTGTCTTACAGCATTGCAGAAAACATTGTACTTCATAAGGCATAAGCAGGTTTCAGTTTGGCAAGATTTGCACTGAATATTGAATGAAACAGCTTTCTCTAATAGAGAGAAAAGCTTTTGAGCAGATTTGGGCTTGATTTCACTTCATTTGAACAGAAACACTATTTCAACATTACTGGACTCAGAAAGCTGTAAACTGACAATCTTGATCATTGCAGTCCTAACATTAGTTTTTGTGTATATAACTTCTAACACATTAAAAACTGTCTTACAGCATTGCAGAAAACATTTTATTTCATAAGACATAAGCATGTTTCAGTTTGGCAAGATTTTCACTGAATACTGAATGAAACCGCATTCTCTAATAGAGAGAAAAGCTTTTGAGCAGATTTGGGCTTGATTTCACTTCATTTGAACAGAAACACTATTTCAGCATTACTGAACTCAGAAAGCTGTAAACTGACAATCTTGATCATTGAAGTCCTAACATAAGTTTTTGTGCATATAACTTCTAACACATTAAAAACTGTCTTACAGCATTGCAGAAAACATTTTATTTCATAAGACATAAGCATGTTTCAGTTTGGCAAGATTTGCACTGAATATTGAATGAAACAGCTTTCTCTAATAGAGAGACAAGCTTTTGAGCAGATTTGGGCTAGATTTCACTTCATTTGAACAGAAACACTATTTCAGCATTACTGGACTCAGAAAGCTGTAAACTGACAATCTTGATCATTGAAGTCCTAACATTAGTTTTTGTGCATATAACTTCTAACACATTAAAAACTGTCTTACAGCATTGCAGAAAACATTGTATTTCATATGACATAAGCATTTATCAGTTTTGCAAGATTTGCACTGAATACTGAATGAAACCGCATTCTCTAATAGAGAGAAAAGCTTTTGAGCAGATTTGGGCTTGATTTCACTTCATTTGAACAGAAACACTATTTCAGCATTACTGGACTCAGAAAGCTGTAGACTGACAATCTTGATCATTGAAGTCCTAACATAAGTTTTTGTGCATATAACTTCTAACACATTAAAAACTGTCTTACAGCATTGCAGAAAACATTGTACTTCATAAGACATAAGCTTGTTTCAGTTTGGCAAGATTTGCACTGAATACTGAATGAAACAGCTTTATCCAATAGAGAGAAAAGCTTTTGAGCAGATTTGGGCTTGATTTCACTTCATTTAAACAGAAACACTATTTCAGCATTACTGGACTCAGAAAGCTGTAAACTGACAATCTTGATCATTGAAGTCCTAACATAAGTTTTTGTGCATATAACTTCTAACACATTAAAAACTGTCTTACAGCATTGCAGAAAACATTGTACTTCATAAGGCATAATCTTGTTTCAGTTTGGCAAGATTTGCACTGAATATTGAATGAAACAGCTTTCTCTAATAGAGAGAAAAGCTTTTGAGCAGATTTGGGCTTGATTTCACTTCATTTGAAAAGAAACACTATTTCAACATTACTGGACTCAGAAAGCTGTAAACTGACAATCTTGATCATTGCAGTCCTAACATTAGTTTTTGTGCATATAACTTCTAACACATTAAAAACTGTCTTACAGCATTGCAGAAAACATTTTATTTCATAAGACATAAGCATGTTTCAGTTTAGCAAGATTTGCACTGAATACTGAATGAAACAGCTTTCTCTAATAGAGAGAAAAGCTTTTGAGCAGATTTGGGCTTGATTTCACTTCATTTCAACAGAAACACTATTTCAGCATTACTGGACTCAGAAAGCTGTAAACTGACAATCTTGATCATTGAAGTCCTAACATAAGTTTTTGTGTATATAACTTCTAACACATTAAAAACTGTCTTACAGCATTGCAGAAAACATTGTACTTCATAAGGCATAAGCTTGTTTCAGTTTGGCAAGATTTGCACTGAATACTGAATGAAACAGCTTTATCTAATAGAGAGAAAAGCTTTTGAGCAGATTTGGGCTTGATTTCACTTCATTTCAACAGAAACACTATTTCAGCATTACTGGACTCAGAAAGCTGTAAACTGACAATCTTGATCATTGAAGTCCTAACATAAGTTTTTGTGCATATAACTTCTAACACATTAAAAACTGTCTTACAGCATTGCAGAAAACATTGTATTTCATATGGCATAAGCATCTATCAGTTTGGCAAGATTTGCACTGAATACTGAATGAAACAGCTTTCTCTAATAGAGAGAAAAGCTTTTGAGCAGATTTGGGCTTGATTTCACTTCATTTGAACAGAAACACTATTTCAGCATTACTGGACTCAGAAAGCTGTAAACTGACAATCTTGATCATTGAAGTCCTAACATAAGTTTTTGTGTATATAACTTCTAACACATTAAAAACTGTCTTACAGCATTGCAGAAAACATTGTACTTCATAAGACATAAGCTTGTTTCAGTTTGGCAAGATTTGCACTGAATACTGAATGAAACAGCTTTATCCAATAGAGAGAAAAGCTTTTGAGCAGATTTGGGCTTGATTTCACTTCATTTAAACAGAAACACTATTTCAGCATTACTGGACTCAGAAAGCTGTAAACTGACAATCTTGATCATTGAAGTCCTAACATAAGTTTTTGTGCATATAACTTCTAACACATTAAAAACTGTCTTACAGCATTGCAGAAAACATTGTACTTCATAAGGCATAAGCTTGTTTCAGTTTGGCAAGATTTGCACTGAATATTGAATGAAACAGCTTTCTCTAATAGAGAGAAAAGCTTTTGAGCAGATTTGGGCTTGATTTCACTTCATTTGAAAAGAAACACTATTTCAACATTACTGGACTCAGAAAGCTGTAAACTGACAATCTTGATCATTGCAGTCCTAACATTAGTTTTTGTGCATATAACTTCTAACACATTAAAAACTGTCTTACAGCATTGCAGAAAACATTTTATTTCATAAGACATAAGCATGTTTCAGTTTAGCAAGATTTGCACTGAATACTGAATGAAACAGCTTTCTCTAATAGAGAGAAAAGCTTTTGAGCAGATTTGGGCTTGATTTCACTTCATTTGAACAGAAACACTATTTCAGCATTACTGGACTCAGAAAGCTGTAAACTGACAATCTTGATCATTGAAGTCCTAACATAAGTTTTTGTGCATATAACTTCTAACACATTAAAAACTGTCTTACAGCATTGCAGAAAACATTTTATTTCATAAGACATAAGCATGTTTCAGTTTGGCAAGATTTGCACTGAATATTGAATGAAACAGCTTTCTCTAATAGAGAGACAAGCTTTTGAGCAGATTTGGGCTAGATTTCACTTCATTTGAACAGAAACACTATTTCAGCATTACTGGACTCAGAAAGCTGTAAACTGACAATCTTGATCATTGAAGTCCTAACATTAGTTTTTGTGCATATAACTTCTAACACATTAAAAACTGTCTTACAGCATTGCAGAAAACATTTTATTTCATAAGACATAAGCATGTTTCAGTTTAGCAAGATTTGCACTGAATACTGAATGAAACAGCTTTCTCTAATAGAGAGAAAAGCTTTTGAGCAGATTTGGGCTTGATTTCACTTCATTTGAACAGAAACACTATTTCAGCATTACTGGACTCAGAAAGCTGTAAACTGACAATCTTGATCATTGAAGTCCTAACATAAGTTTTTGTGTATATAACTTCTAACACATTAAAAACTGTCTTACAGCATTGCAGAAAACATTGTACTTCATAAGGCATAAGCTTGTTTCAGTTTGGCAAGATTTGCACTGAATACTGAATGAAACAGCTTTATCTAATAGAGAGAAAAGCTTTTGAGCAGATTTGGGCTTGATTTCACTTCATTTGAACAGAAACACTATATCAGCATTACTGGCTCAGAAAGCTGTAAACTGACAATCTTGATCATTGAAGTCCTAACATAAGTTTTTGTGCATATAACTTCTAACACATTAAAAACTGTCTTACAGCATTGCAGAAAACATTGTACTTCATAAGGCATAAGCTTGTTTCACTTTGGCAAGATTTGCACTGAATACTGAATGAAACAGCTTTCTCTAATATAGAGAAAAGCTTTTGAGCAGATTTGGGCTTGATTTCACTTTATTTCAACAGAAACACTATTTCAGCATTACTGGACTCAGAAAGCTGTAAACTGACAATCTTGATCATTGAAGTCCTAACATAAGTTTTTGTGTATATAACTTCTAACACATTAAAAACTGTCTTACAGCATTGCAGAAAACATTGTACTTCATAAGGCATAAGCTTGTTTCAGTTTGGCAAGATTTGCACTGAATACTGAATGAAACAGCTTTATCTAATAGAGAGAAAAGCTTTTGAGCAGATTTGGGCTTGATTTCACTTCATTTCAACAGAAACACTATTTCAGCATTACTGGACTCAGAAAGCTGTAAACTGACAATCTTGATCATTGAAGTCCTAACATAAGTTTTTGTGCATATAACTTCTAACACATTAAAAACTGTCTTACAGCATTGCAGAAAACATTGTACTTCATAAGGCATAAGCAGGTTTCAGTTTGGCAAGATTTGCACTGAATATTGAATGAAACAGCTTTCTCTAATAGAGAGAAAAGCTTTTGAGCAGATTTGGGCTTGATTTCACTTCATTTGAACAGAAACACTATTTCAACATTACTGGACTCAGAAAGCTGTAAACTGACAATCTTGATCATTGCAGTCCTAACATTAGTTTTTGTGTATATAACTTCTAACACATTAAAAACTGTCTTACAGCATTGCAGAAAACATTTTATTTCATAAGACATAAGCATGTTTCAGTTTGGCAAGATTTTCACTGAATACTGAATGAAACCGCATTCTCTAATAGAGAGAAAAGCTTTTGAGCAGATTTGGGCTTGATTTCACTTCATTTGAAAAGAAACACTATTTCAGCATTACTGGACTCAGAAAGCTGTAAACTGACAATCTTGATCATTGAAGTCCTAACATAAGTTTTTGTGCATATAACTTCTAACACATTAAAAACTGTCTTACAGCATTGCAGAAAACATTTTATTTCATAAGACATAAGCATGTTTCAGTTTGGCAAGATTTGCACTGAATATTGAATGAAACAGCTTTCTCTAATAGAGAGACAAGCTTTTGAGCAGATTTGGGCTAGATTTCACTTCATTTGAACAGAAACACTATTTCAGCATTACTGGACTCAGAAAGCTGTAAACTGACAATCTTGATCATTGAAGTCCTAACATTAGTTTTTGTGCATATAACTTCTAACACATTAAAAACTGTCTTACAGCATTGCAGAAAACATTGTATTTCATATGACATAAGCATTTATCAGTTTTGCAAGATTTGCACTGAATACTGAATGAAACCGCATTCTCTAATAGAGAGAAAAGCTTTTGAGCAGATTTGGGCTTGATTTCACTTCATTTGAACAGAAACACTATTTCAGCATTACTGGACTCAGAAAGCTGTAGACTGACAATCTTGATCATTGAAGTCCTAACATAAGTTTTTGTGCATATAACTTCTAACACATTAAAAACTGTCTTACAGCATTGCAGAAAACATTGTACTTCATAAGACATAAGCTTGTTTCAGTTTGGCAAGATTTGCACTGAATACTGAATGAAACAGCTTTATCCAATAGAGAGAAAAGCTTTTGAGCAGATTTGGGCTTGATTTCACTTCATTTAAACAGAAACACTATTTCAGCATTACTGGACTCAGAAAGCTGTAAACTGACAATCTTGATCATTGAAGTCCTAACATAAGTTTTTGTGCATATAACTTCTAACACATTAAAAACTGTCTTACAGCATTGCAGAAAACATTGTACTTCATAAGGCATAATCTTGTTTCAGTTTGGCAAGATTTGCACTGAATATTGAATGAAACAGCTTTCTCTAATAGAGAGAAAAGCTTTTGAGCAGATTTGGGCTTGATTTCACTTCATTTGAAAAGAAACACTATTTCAACATTACTGGACTCAGAAAGCTGTAAACTGACAATCTTGATCATTGCAGTCCTAACATTAGTTTTTGTGCATATAACTTCTAACACATTAAAAACTGTCTTACAGCATTGCAGAAAACATTTTATTTCATAAGACATAAGCATGTTTCAGTTTAGCAAGATTTGCACTGAATACTGAATGAAACAGCTTTCTCTAATAGAGAGAAAAGCTTTTGAGCAGATTTGGGCTTGATTTCACTTCATTTCAACAGAAACACTATTTCAGCATTACTGGACTCAGAAAGCTGTAAACTGACAATCTTGATCATTGAAGTCCTAACATAAGTTTTTGTGTATATAACTTCTAACACATTAAAAACTGTCTTACAGCATTGCAGAAAACATTGTACTTCATAAGGCATAAGCTTGTTTCAGTTTGGCAAGATTTGCACTGAATACTGAATGAAACAGCTTTATCTAATAGAGAGAAAAGCTTTTGAGCAGATTTGGGCTTGATTTCACTTCATTTGAACAGAAACACTATTTCAGCATTACTGGACTCAGAAAGCTGTAAACTGACAATCTTGATCATTGAAGTCCTAACATAAGTTTTTGTGTATATAACTTCTAACACATTAAAAACTGTCTTACAGCATTGCAGAAAACATTGTACTTCATAAGGCATAAGCTTGTTTCAGTTTGGCAAGATTTGCACTGAATACTGAATGAAACAGCTTTATCTAATAGAGAGAAAAGCTTTTGAGCAGATTTTGGGCTTGATTTCACTTCATTTCAACAGAAACACTATTTCAGCATTACTGGACTCAGAAAGCTGTAAACTGACAATCTTGATCATTGAAGTCCTAACATAAGTTTTTGTGCATATAACTTCTAACACATTAAAAACTGTCTTACAGCATTGCAGAAAACATTGTATTTCATATGGCATAAGCATCTATCAGTTTGGCAAGATTTGCACTGAATACTGAATGAAACAGCTTTCTCTAATAGAGAGAAAAGCTTTTGAGCAGATTTGGGCTTGATTTCACTTCATTTGAACAGAAACACTATTTCAGCATTACTGGACTCAGAAAGCTGTAAACTGACAATCTTGATCATTGAAGTCCTAACATAAGTTTTTGTGTATATAACTTCTAACACATTAAAAACTGTCTTACAGCATTGCAGAAAACATTGTACTTCATAAGACATAAGCTTGTTTCAGTTTGGCAAGATTTGCACTGAATACTGAATGAAACAGCTTTATCCAATAGAGAGAAAAGCTTTTGAGCAGATTTGGGCTTGATTTCACTTCATTTAAACAGAAACACTATTTCAGCATTACTGGACTCAGAAAGCTGTAAACTGACAATCTTGATCATTGAAGTCCTAACATAAGTTTTTGTGCATATAACTTCTAACACATTAAAAACTGTCTTACAGCATTGCAGAAAACATTGTACTTCATAAGGCATAAGCTTGTTTCAGTTTGGCAAGATTTGCACTGAATATTGAATGAAACAGCTTTCTCTAATAGAGAGAAAAGCTTTTGAGCAGATTTGGGCTTGATTTCACTTCATTTGAAAAGAAACACTATTTCAACATTACTGGACTCAGAAAGCTGTAAACTGACAATCTTGATCATTGCAGTCCTAACATTAGTTTTTGTGCATATAACTTCTAACACATTAAAAACTGTCTTACAGCATTGCAGAAAACATTTTATTTCATAAGACATAAGCATGTTTCAGTTTAGCAAGATTTGCACTGAATACTGAATGAAACAGCTTTCTCTAATAGAGAGAAAAGCTTTTGAGCAGATTTGGGCTTGATTTCACTTCATTTGAACAGAAACACTATTTCAGCATTACTGGACTCAGAAAGCTGTAAACTGACAATCTTGATCATTGAAGTCCTAACATAAGTTTTTGTGCATATAACTTCTAACACATTAAAAACTGTCTTACAGCATTGCAGAAAACATTTTATTTCATAAGACATAAGCATGTTTCAGTTTGGCAAGATTTGCACTGAATATTGAATGAAACAGCTTTCTCTAATAGAGAGACAAGCTTTTGAGCAGATTTGGGCTAGATTTCACTTCATTTGAACAGAAACACTATTTCAGCATTACTGGACTCAGAAAGCTGTAAACTGACAATCTTGATCATTGAAGTCCTAACATTAGTTTTTGTGCATATAACTTCTAACACATTAAAAACTGTCTTACAGCATTGCAGAAAACATTTTATTTCATAAGACATAAGCATGTTTCAGTTTAGCAAGATTTGCACTGAATACTGAATGAAACAGCTTTCTCTAATAGAGAGAAAAGCTTTTGAGCAGATTTGGGCTTGATTTCACTTCATTTGAACAGAAACACTATTTCAGCATTACTGGACTCAGAAAGCTGTAAACTGACAATCTTGATCATTGAAGTCCTAACATAAGTTTTTGTGTATATAACTTCTAACACATTAAAAACTGTCTTACAGCATTGCAGAAAACATTGTACTTCATAAGGCATAAGCTTGTTTCAGTTTGGCAAGATTTGCACTGAATACTGAATGAAACAGCTTTATCTAATAGAGAGAAAAGCTTTTGAGCAGATTTGGGCTTGATTTCACTTCATTTGAACAGAAACACTATATCAGCATTACTGGCTCAGAAAGCTGTAAACTGACAATCTTGATCATTGAAGTCCTAACATAAGTTTTTGTGCATATATCAATCAATCAATCAATCACCTTTATTTATATAGTGCTTTAAACAAAATACATTGCGCCAAAGCACTGAACAACATTCATTTGGAAAACAGTGTCTCAATAATGCAAAATGATAGTTAAAGGCAGTTCATCATTGAATTCATTGATGTCATCTCTGTTCAGTTGAAATAGTGTCTGTTTTAATTTGCAATCAAGTCAACGATATCGCTGTAGATGAAGTGACCCCAACTAAGCAAGCCAGAGGCGACAGCGGCAAGGAACCGAAACTCCATCGGTGACAGAATGGAGAAAAAAACCTTGGGAGAAACCAGGCTCAGTTGGGGGGCCAGTTCTCCTCTGACCAGACGAAACCAGTAGTTCAATTCCAGGCTGCAGCAAAGTCAGATTGTGCAGAAGAATCATCTGTTTCCTGTGGTCTTGTCCTGGTGCTCCTCTGAGACAAGGTCTTTACAGGGGATCTGTATCTGGGGCTCTAGTTGTCCTGGTCTCCGCTGTCTTTCAGGGCAGTAGAGGTCCTTTCTAGGTGCTGATCCACCATCTGCTCTGGATACGTACTGGATCCGGGTGACTGCAGTGACCCTCTGATCTGGACACAGACTGGATCTGGTGGCCACGGTGACCTCGGAACAAGAGAGAAACAGACAAATATTAGCGTAGATGCCATTCTTCTAATGATGTAGAAAGTACGGTGTTATGTGAAGTGTTCCGGTTCCAGTTTACCTAATTAATGCAGCCTAAAAATCCTTTAACGGATTTGGATATTAAAAGCATATTAGTATGTTATGTGTATGCCAGGTTAAAGAGATGGGTCTTTAATCTAGATTTAAACTGCAAGAGTGTGTCTGCCTCCCGAACAATGTTAGGTAGGTTATTCCAGAGTTTAGGCGCCAAATAGGAAAAGGATCTGCCGCCCGCAGTTGATTTTGATATTCTAGGTATTATCAAATTGCCTGAGTTTTGAGAACGTAGCGGACGTAGAGGAGTATAATGTAAAAGGAGCTCATTCAAATACTGAGGTGCTAAACCATTCAGGGCTTTATAAGTAATAAGCAATATTTTAAAATCTATACGATGTTTGATAGGGAGCCAGTGCAGTGTGGACAGGACCGGGCTAATATGGTCATACTTCCTGGTTCTAGTAAGAACTCTTGCTGCTGCATTTTGGACTAGCTGTAGTTTGTTTACCAAGCGTGCAGAACAACCACCCAATAAAGCATTACAGTAGTCTAACCTTGAAGTCATAAATGCATGGATTAACATTTCTGCATTTGACATTGAGAGCATAGGCCGTAATTTAGATATATTTTTGAGATGGAAAAATGCAGTTTTACAAATGCTAGAAACGTGGCTTTCTAAGGAAAGATTGCGATCAAGTAGCACACCTAGGTTCCTAACTGATGACGAAGAATTGACAGAGCAACCATCAAGTCTTAGACAGTGTTCTAGGTTATTACAAGTAGAGTTTTTAGGCCCTATGATTAACACCTCTGTTTTTTCTGAATTTAGCAGTAAGAAATTACTCGTCATCCAATTTTTTATATCGACTATGCATTCCATTAGTTTTTCAAATTGGTGTGTTTCACCGGGCTGCGAGGAAATATAGAGCTGCGTATCATCAGCATAACAGTGAAAGCTAACACCATGTTTCCTGATGATATCTCCCAAGGGTAACATATAAAGCGTGAAGAGTAGCGGCCCTAGAACTGAGCCTTGAGGTACTCCATACTGCACTTGTGATCGATATGATACATCTTCATTCACTGCTACGAACTGATGGCGGTCATATAAGTACGATTTAAACCATGCTAATGCACTTCCACTGATGCCAACAAAGTGTTCAAGTCTATGCAAAAGAATGTTGTGGTCAATTGTGTCAAACGCAGCACTAAGATCCAATAAAACTAATAGAGAGATACACCCACAATCAGGTGATAAGAGCAGATCATTTGTAACTCTAAGGAGAGCAGTCTCAGTACTATGATACGGTCTAAATCCTGACTGGAAATCCTCACATATACCATTTTTCTCTAAGAAGGAATATAATTGTGAGGATACCACCTTTTCTAGTATCTTGGACAGAAAAGGGAGATTCGAGATTGGTCTATAATTAACTAGTTCTCTGGGGTCAAGTTGTGGCTTTTTTATGAGAGGCTTAATAACAGCCAGTTTGAAGGTTTTGGGGACATGTCCTAATAACAATGAGGAATTAATAATAGTCAGAAGAGGACCTATGACTTCTGGAAGCACCTCTTTTAAGAGCTTAGATGGTATAGGGTCTAACATACATGTTGTAAGTTTAGATGATTTAACAAGTTTATACAATTCTTCCTCTCCTATAGTAGAGAATGAGTGGAACTGTTCCTCAGGGGGTCTATAGTGCACTGTCTGATGCGAAACTGTAGCTGACGGCTGAATGGTTGCAATTTTATCTCTAATAGTATCGATTTTAGAAGTAAAGTAGTTCATAAAGTCATTACTGCTGTGGTGTTGGGAAATGTCAACACTTGTTGAGGCTTTATTTTTCGTTAATTTAGCCACTGTATTGAATAAATACCTGGGGTTATGTTTGTTTTCTTCTAAAAGAGAAGAAAAATAATCAGATCTAGCAGTTTTTAATGCTTTTCGGTAGGATATGCTACTTTCCCGCCAAGCAATACGAAATACCTCTAGTTTTGTTTTCCTCCAGCTGCGCTCCATTTTTCGGGCTGCTCTCTTTAGGGTGCGAGTATGCTCATTATACCATGGTGTCAAACTGTTTTCCTTAACCTTTCTTAAGCGTAAAGGAGCAACTGTATTTAAAGTGCTAGAAAAGAGAGAGTCCATAGTTTCTGTTACATCATCAAGTTGTTCTGAGGTTTTGGATATGCTAAGGAATTCGGATACATCAGGAAGATAACTTAAAAAGCTGTCTTTTGTGGTAGAAGTGATGGTTCTTAAGTGATATAACTTCTAACACATTAAAAACTGTCTTACAGCATTGCAGAAAACATTGTACTTCATAAGGCATAAGCTTTTTCACTTTGGCAAGATTTGCACTGAATACTGAATGAAACAGCTTTCTCTAATAGAGAGAAAAGCTTTTGAGCAGATTTGGGCTTGATTTCACTTTATTTCAACAGAAACACTATTTCAGCATTACTGGACTCAGAAAGCTGTAAACTGACAATCTTGATCATTGAAGTCCTAACATAAGTTTTTGTGTATATAACTTCTAACACATTAAAAACTGTCTTACAGCATTGCAGAAAACATTGTACTTCATAAGGCATAAGCTTGTTTCAGTTTGGCAAGATTTGCACTGAATACTGAATGAAACAGCTTTATCTAATAGAGAGAAAAGCTTTTGAGCAGATTTGGGCTTGATTTCACTTCATTTGAACAGAAACACTATTTCAGCATTACTGGACTCAGAAAGCTGTAAACTGACAATCTTGATCATTGAAGTCCTAACATAAGTTTTTGTGCATATAACTTCTAACACATTAAAAACTGTCTTACAGCATTGCAGAAAACATTGTACTTCATAAGGCATAAGCTTGTTTCACTTTGGCAAGATTTGCACTGAATACTGAATGAAACAGCTTTCTCTAATAGAGAGAAAAGCTTTTGAGCAGATTTGGGCTTGATTTCACTTCATTTGAACAGAAACACTATTTTAGCATTACTGAACTCAGAAAGCTGTAAACTGACAATCTTGATCATTGAAGTCCTAACATAAGTTTTTGTGTATATAACTTCTAACACATTAAAAACTGTCTTACAGCATTGCAGAAAACATTTTATTTCATAAGACATAAGCTTGTTTCAGTTTGGCAAGATTTGCACTGAATACTGAATGAAACAGCTTTATCTAATAGAGAGAAAAGCTTTTGAGCAGATTTGGGCTTGATTTCACTTCATTTCAACAGAAACACTATTTCAGCATTACTGGACTCAGAAAGCTGTAAACTGACAATCTTGATCATTGAAGTCCTAACATAAGTTTTTGTGCATATAACTTCTAACACATTAAAAACTGTCTTACAGCATTGCAGAAAACATTGTACTTCATAAGGCATAAGCAGGTTTCAGTTTGGCAAGATTTGCACTGAATATTGAATGAAACAGCTTTCTCTAATAGAGAGAAAAGCTTTTGAGCAGATTTGGGCTTGATTTCACTTCATTTGAACAGAAACACTATTTCAACATTACTGGACTCAGAAAGCTGTAAACTGACAATCTTGATCATTGCAGTCCTAACATTAGTTTTTGTGTATATAACTTCTAACACATTAAAAACTGTCTTACAGCATTGCAGAAAACATTTTATTTCATAAGACATAAGCATGTTTCAGTTTGGCAAGATTTTCACTGAATACTGAATGAAACCGCATTCTCTAATAGAGAGAAAAGCTTTTGAGCAGATTTGGGCTTGATTTCACTTCATTTGAACAGAAACACTATTTCAGCATTACTGGACTCAGAAAGCTGTAAACTGACAATCTTGATCATTGAAGTCCTAACATAAGTTTTTGTGCATATAACTTCTAACACATTAAAAACTGTCTTACAGCATTGCAGAAAACATTTTATTTCATAAGACATAAGCATGTTTCAGTTTAGCAAGATTTGCACTGAATACTGAATGAAACAGCTTTCTCTAATAGAGAGAAAAGCTTTTGAGCAGATTTGGGCTTGATTTCACTTCATTTGAACAGAAACACTATTTCAGCATTACTGGACTCAGAAAGCTGTAAACTGACAATCTTGATCATTGAAGTCCTAACATAAGTTTTTGTGTATATAACTTCTAACACATTAAAAACTGTCTTACAGCATTGCAGAAAACATTGTACTTCATAAGGCATAAGCTTGTTTCAGTTTGGCAAGATTTGCACTGAATACTGAATGAAACAGCTTTATCTAATAGAGAAAAAAGCTTTTGAGCAGATTTGGGCTTGATTTCACTTCATTTAAACAGAAACACTATTTCAGCATTACTGGACTCAGAAAGCTGTAAACTGACAATCTTGATCATTGAAGTCCTAACATAAGTTTTTGTGCATATAACTTCTAACACATTAAAAACTGTCTTACAGCATTGCAGAAAACATTGTATTTCATATGGCATAAGCATCTATCAGTTTGGCAAGATTTGCACTGAATATTGAATGAAACAGCTTTCTCTAATAGAGAGAAAAGCTTTTGAGCAGATTTGGGCTTGATTTCACTTCATTTGAACAGAAACACTATTTCAGCATTACTGGACTCAGAAAGCTGTAAACTGACAATCTTGATCATTGAAGTCCTAACATAAGTTTTTGTGCATATAACTTCTAACACATTAAAAACTGTCTTACAGCATTGCAGAAAACATTGTACTTCATAAGGCATAAGCTTGTTTCAGTTTGGCTAGATTTGCACTGAATATTGAATGAAACAGCTTTCTCTAATGGAGAGAAAAGCTTTTGAGCAGATTCGGGCTTGATTTCACTTCATTTGAACAGAAACACTATTTCAACATTACTGGACTCAGAAAGCTGTAAACTGACAATCTTGATCATTGCAGTCCTAACATTAGTTTTTGTGCATATAACTTCTAACACATTAAAAACTGTCTTACAGCATTGCAGAAAACATTTTATTTCATAAGACATAAGCATGTTTCAGTTTAGCAAGATTTGCACTGAATACTGAATGAAACTGCTTTCTCTAATAGAGAGAAAAGCTTTTGAGCAGATTTGGGCTTGATTTCACTTCATTTGAACAGAAACACTATTTCAGAATTACTGGACTCAGAAAGCTGTAAACTGACAATCTTGATCATTGAAGTCCTAACATAAGTTTTTGTGTATATAACTTCTAACACATTAAAAACTGTCTTACAGCATTGCAGAAAACATTGTACTTCATAAGGCATAAGCTTGTTTCAGTTTGGCAAGATTTGCACTGAATACTGAATGAAACAGCTTTATCTAATAGAGAGAAAAGCTTTTGAGCAGATTTGGGCTTGATTTCACTTCATTTGAACAGAAACACTATTTCAGCATTACTGGACTCAGAAAGCTGTAAACTGACAATCTTGATCATTGAAGTCCTAACATAAGTTTTTGTGCATATAACTTCTAACACATTAAAAACTGTCTTACAGCATTGCAGAAAACATTGTACTTCATAAGGCATAAGCAGGTTTCAGTTTAGCAAGATTTGCACTGAATACTGAATGAAACAGCTTTCTCTAATAGAGAGAAAAGCTTTTGAGCAGATTTGGGCTTGATTTCACTTCATTTGAACAGAAACACTATTTCAGCATTACTGGACTCAGAAAGCTGTAAACTGACAATCTTGATCATTGAAGTCCTAACATAAGTTTTTGTGCATATAACTTCTAACACATTAAAAACTGTCTTACAGCATTGCAGAAAACATTGTACTTCATAAGGCATAAGCTTGTTTCAGTTTGGCAAGATTTGCACTGAATATTGAATGAAACAGCTTTCTCTAATAGAGAGAAAAGCTTTTGAGCAGATTTGGGCTTGATTTCACTTCATTTGAACAGAAACACTATTTCAGCATTACTGGACTCAGAAAGCTGTAAACTGACAATCTTGATCATTGAAGTCCTAACATAAGTTTTTGTGTATATAACTTCTAACACATTAAAAACTGTCTTACAGCATTGCAGAAAACATTGTACTTCATAAGGCATAAGCTTGTTTCAGTTTGGCAAGATTTGCACTGAATACTGAATGAAACAGCTTTATCTAATAGAGAGAAAAGCTTTTGAGCAGATTTGGGCTTGATTTCACTTCATTTGAACAGAAACACTATTTCAGCATTACTTGACTCAGAAAGCTGTAAACTGACAATCTTGATCATTGAAGTCCTAACATAAGTTTTTGTGCATATAACTTCTAACACATTAAAAACTGTCTTACAGCATTGCAGAAAACATTGTACTTCATAAGGCATAAGCAGGTTTCAGTTTAGCAAGATTTGCACTGAATACTGAATGAAACAGCTTTCTCTAATAGAGAGAAAAGCTTTTGAGCAGATTTGGGCTTGATTTCACTTCATTTGAACAGAAACACTATTTCAGCATTACTGGACTCAGAAAGCTGTAAACTGACAATCTTGATCATTGAAGTCCTAACATAAGTTTTTGTGTATATAACTTCTAACACATTAAAAACTGTCTTACAGCATTGCAGAAAACATTGTACTTCATAAGGCATAAGCTTGTTTCAGTTTGGCAAGATTTGCACTGAATACTGAATGAAACAGCTTTATCTAATAGAGAGAAAAGCTTTTGAGCAGATTTGGGCTTGATTTCACTTCATTTCAACAGAAACACTATTTCAGCATTACTGGACTCAGAAAGCTGTAAACTGACAATCTTGATCATTGAAGTCCTAACATAAGTTTTTGTGTATATAACTTCTAACACATTAAAAACTGTCTTACAGCATTGCAGAAAACATTGTACTTCATAAGGCATAAGCTTGTTTCAGTTTGGCAAGATTTGCACTGAATACTGAATGAAACTGCTTTATCTAATAGAGAGAAAAGCTTTTGAGCAGATTTGGGCTTGATTTCACTTCATTTCAACAGAAACACTATTTCAGCATTACTGGACTCAGAAAGCTGTAAACTGACAATCTTGATCATTGAAGTCCTAACATAAGTTTTTGTGTATATAACTTCTAACACATTAAAAACTGTCTTACAGCATTGCAGAAAACATTTTATTTCATAAGACATAAGCTTGTTTCAGTTTGGCAAGATTTGCACTGAATACTGAATGAAACAGCTTTATCTAATAGAGAGAAAAGCTTTTGAGCAGATTTGGGCTTGATTTCACTTCATTTCAACAGAAACACTATTTCAGCATTACTGGACTCAGAAAGCTGTAAACTGACAATCTTGATCATTGAAGTCCTAACATAAGTTTTTGTGCATATAACTTCTAACACATTAAAAACTGTCTTACAGCATTGCAGAAAACATTGTACTTCATAAGGCATAAGCTTGTTTCAGTTTGGCAAGATTTGCACTGAATATTGAATGAAACAGCTTTCTCTAATAGAGAGAAAAGCTTTTGAGCAGATTTGGGCTTGATTTCATTTCATTTGAACAGAAACACTATTTCAACATTACTGGACTCAGAAAGCTGTAAACTGACAATCTTGATCATTGCAGTCCTAACATTAGTTTTTGTGCATATAACTTCTAACACATTAAAAACTGTCTTACAGCATTGCAGAAAACATTTTATTTCATAAGACATAAGCATGTTTCAGTTTGGCAAGATTTGCACTGAATTACTGAATGAAACCGCATTATCTAATAGAGAGAAAAGCTTTTGAGCAGATTTGGGCTTGATTTCACTTCATTTGAACAGAAACACTATTTCAGCATTACTGGACTCAGAAAGCTGTAAACTGACAATCTTGATCATTGAAGTCCTAACATAAGTTTTTGTGCATATAACTTCTAACACATTAAAAACTGTCTTACAGCATTGCAGAAAACATTGTACTTCATAAGGCATAAGCTTGTTTCAGTTTGGCAAGATTTGCACTGAATACTGAATGAAACAGCTTTATCTAATGAGAGAAAAGCTTTTGAGCAGATTTGGGCTTGATTTCACTTGATTTCAACAGAAACACTATTTCAGCATTACTGGACTCAGAAAGCTGTAAACTGACAATCTTGATCATTGAAGTCCTAACATAAGTTTTTGTGCATATAACTTCTAACACATTAAAAACTGTCTTACAGCATTGCAGAAAACATTGTACTTCATAAGACATAAGCTTGTTTCAGTTTGGCAAGATTTGCACTGAATACTGAATGAAACAGCTTTATCTAATAGAGAGAAAAGCTTTTGAGCAGATTTGGGCTTGATTTCACTTCATTTCAACAGAAACACTATTTCAGCATTACTGGACTCAGAAAGCTGTAAACTGACAATCTTGATCATTGAAGTCCTAACATAAGTTTTTGTGTATATAACTTCTAACACATTAAAAACTGTCTTACAGCATTGCAGAAAACATTGTACTTCATAAGGCATAAGCTTGTTTCAGTTTGGCAAGATTTGCACTGAATACTGAATGAAACAGCTTTATCTAATAGAGAGAAAAGCTTTTGAGCAGATTTGGGCTTGATTTCATTTCATTTGAACAGAAACACTATTTCAACATTACTGGACTCAGAAAGCTGTAAACTGACAATCTTGATCATTGCAGTCCTAACATTAGTTTTTGTGTATATAACTTCTAACACATTAAAAACTGTCTTACAGCATTGCAGAAAACATTGTACTTCATAAGGCATAAGCAGGTTTCAGTTTAGCAAGATTTGCACTGAATACTGAATGAAACAGCTTTCTCTAATAGAGAGAAAAGCTTTTGAGCAGATTTGGGCTTGATTTCACTTCATTTGAACAGAAACACTATTTCAGCATTACTGGACTCAGAAAGCTGTAAACTGACAATCTTGATCATTGAAGTCCTAACATAAGTTTTTGTGTATATAACTTCTAACACATTAAAAACTGTCTTACAGCATTGCAGAAAACATTGTACTTCATAAGGCATAAGCTTGTTTCAGTTTGGCAAGATTTGCACTGAATACTGAATGAAACAGCTTTATCTAATAGAGAGAAAAGCTTTTGAGCAGATTTGGGCTTGATTTCACTTCATTTCAACAGAAACACTATTTCAGCATTACTGGACTCAGAAAGCTGTAAACTGACAATCTTGATCATTGAAGTCCTAACATAAGTTTTTGTGTATATAACTTCTAACACATTAAAAACTGTCTTACAGCATTGCAGAAAACATTGTACTTCATAAGGCATAAGCTTGTTTCAGTTTGGCAAGATTTGCACTGAATACTGAATGAAACAGCTTTATCTAATAGAGAGAAAAGCTTTTGAGCAGATTTGGGCTTGATTTCACTTCATTTCAACAGAAACACTATTTCAGCATTACTGGACTCAGAAAGCTGTAAACTGACAATCTTGATCATTGACGTCCTAACATAAGTTTTTGTGTATATAACTTCTAACACATTAAAAACTGTCTTACAGCATTGCAGAAAACATTTTATTTCATAAGACATAAGCTTGTTTCAGTTTGGCAAGATTTGCACTGAATACTGAATGAAACAGCTTTATCTAATAGAGAGAAAAGCTTTTGAGCAGATTTGGGCTTGATTTCACTTCATTTCAACAGAAACACTATTTCAGCATTACTGGACTCAGAAAGCTGTAAACTGACAATCTTGATCATTGAAGTCCTAACATAAGTTTTTGTGCATATAACTTCTAACACATTAAAAACTGTCTTACAGCATTGCAGAAAACATTGTACTTCATAAGGCATAAGCTTGTTTCAGTTTGGCAAGATTTGCACTGAATATTGAATGAAACAGCTTTCTCTAATAGAGAGAAAAGCTTTTGAGCAGATTTGGGCTTGATTTCATTTCATTTGAACAGAAACACTATTTCAGCATTACTGGACTCAGAAAGCTGTAAACTGACAATCTTGATCATTGAAGTCCTAACATAAGTTTTTGTGCATATAACTTCTAACACATTAAAAACTGTCTTACAGCATTGCAGAAAACATTGTACTTCATAAGACATAAGCTTGTTTCAGTTTGGCAAGATTTGCACTGAATACTGAATGAAACAGCTTTATCTAATAGAGAGAAAAGCTTTTGAGCAGATTTGGGCTTGATTTCACTTCATTTCAACAGAAACACTATTTCAGCATTACTGGACTCAGAAAGCTGTAAACTGACAATCTTGATCATTGAAGTCCTAACATAAGTTTTTGTGCATATAACTTCTAACACATTAAAAACTGTCTTACAGCATTGCAGAAAACATTGTACTTCATAAGACATAAGCTTGTTTCAGTTTGGCAAGATTTGCACTGAATACTGAATGAAACAGCTTTATCTAATAGAGAGAAAAGCTTTTGAGCAGATTTGGGCTTGATTTCACTTCATTTCAACAGAAACACTATTTCAGCATTACTGGACTCAGAAAGCTGTAAACTGACAATCTTGATCATTGAAGTCCTAACATAAGTTTTTGTGCATATAACTTCTAACACATTAAAAACTGTCTTACAGCATTGCAGAAAACATTGTACTTCATAAGGCATAAGCAGGTTTCAGTTTAGCAAGATTTGCACTGAATACTGAATGAAACAGCTTTCTCTAATAGAGAGAAAAGCTTTTGAGCAGATTTGGGCTTGATTTCACTTCATTTGAACAGAAACACTATTTCAGCATTACTGGACTCAGAAAGCTGTAAACTGACAATCTTGATCATTGAAGTCCTAACATAAGTTTTTGTGTATATAACTTCTAACACATTAAAAACTGTCTTACAGCATTGCAGAAAACATTGTACTTCATAAGGCATAAGCTTGTTTCAGTTTGGCAAGATTTGCACTGAATACTGAATGAAACAGCTTTATCTAATAGAGAGAAAAGCTTTTGAGCAGATTTGGGCTTGATTTCACTTCATTTCAACAGAAACACTATTTCAGCATTACTGGACTCAGAAAGCTGTAAACTGACAATCTTGATCATTGAAGTCCTAACATAAGTTTTTGTGCATATAACTTCTAACACATTAAAAACTGTCTTACAGCATTGCAGAAAACATTGTACTTCATAAGGCATAAGCTTGTTTCAGTTTGGCAAGATTTGCACTGAATATTGAATGAAACAGCTTTCTCTAATAGAGAGAAAAGCTTTTGAGCAGATTTGGGCTTGATTTCATTTCATTTGAACAGAAACACTATTTCAACATTACTGGACTCAGAAAGCTGTAAACTGACAATCTTGATCATTGCAGTCCTAACATTAGTTTTTGTGCATATAACTTCTAACACATTAAAAACTGTCTTACAGCATTGCAGAAAACATTTTATTTCATAAGACATAAGCATGTTTCAGTTTGGCAAGATTTGCACTGAATTACTGAATGAAACCGCATTATCTAATAGAGAGAAAAGCTTTTGAGCAGATTTGGGCTTGATTTCACTTCATTTGAACAGAAACACTATTTCAGCATTACTGGACTCAGAAAGCTGTAAACTGACAATCTTGATCATTGAAGTCCTAACATAAGTTTTTGTGCATATAACTTCTAACACATTAAAAACTGTCTTACAGCATTGCAGAAAACATTGTACTTCATAAGGCATAAGCTTGTTTCAGTTTGGCAAGATTTGCACTGAATACTGAATGAAACAGCTTTATCTAATGAGAGAAAAGCTTTTGAGCAGATTTGGGCTTGATTTCACTTCATTTCAACAGAAACACTATTTCAGCATTACTGGACTCAGAAAGCTGTAAACTGACAATCTTGATCATTGAAGTCCTAACATAAGTTTTTGTGCATATAACTTCTAACACATTAAAAACTGTCTTACAGCATTGCAGAAAACATTGTACTTCATAAGACATAAGCTTGTTTCAGTTTGGCAAGATTTGCACTGAATACTGAATGAAACAGCTTTATCTAATAGAGAGAAAAGCTTTTGAGCAGATTTGGGCTTGATTTCACTTCATTTCAACAGAAACACTATTTCAGCATTACTGGACTCAGAAAGCTGTAAACTGACAATCTTGATCATTGAAGTCCTAACATAAGTTTTTGTGCATATAACTTCTAACACATTAAAAACTGTCTTACAGCATTGCAGAAAACATTGTACTTCATAAGACATAAGCTTGTTTCAGTTTGGCAAGATTTGCACTGAATACTGAATGAAACAGCTTTATCTAATAGAGAGAAAAGCTTTTGAGCAGATTTGGGCTTGATTTCACTTCATTTCAACAGAAACACTATTTCAGCATTACTGGACTCAGAAAGCTGTAAACTGACAATCTTGATCATTGAAGTCCTAACATAAGTTTTTGTGCATATAACTTCTAACACATTAAAAACTGTCTTACAGCATTGCAGAAAACATTGTACTTCATAAGACATAAGCTTGTTTCAGTTTGGCAAGATTTGCACTGAATACTGAATGAAACAGCTTTATCTAATAGAGAGAAAAGCTTTTGAGCAGATTTGGGCTTGATTTCACTTCATTTCAACAGAAACACTATTTCAGCATTACTGGACTCAGAAAGCTGTAAACTGACAATCTTGATCATTGAAGTCCTAACATAAGTTTTTGTGCATATAACTTCTAACACATTAAAAACTGTCTTACAGCATTGCAGAAAACATTGTACTTCATAAGGCATAAGCAGGTTTCAGTTTAGCAAGATTTGCACTGAATACTGAATGAAACAGCTTTCTCTAATAGAGAGAAAAGCTTTTGAGCAGATTTGGGCTTGATTTCACTTCATTTGAACAGAAACACTATTTCAGCATTACTGGACTCAGAAAGCTGTAAACTGACAATCTTGATCATTGAAGTCCTAACATAAGTTTTTGTGTATATAACTTCTAACACATTAAAAACTGTCTTACAGCATTGCAGAAAACATTGTACTTCATAAGGCATAAGCTTGTTTCAGTTTGGCAAGATTTGCACTGAATACTGAATGAAACAGCTTTATCTAATAGAGAGAAAAGCTTTTGAGCAGATTTGGGCTTGATTTCACTTCATTTCAACAGAAACACTATTTCAGCATTACTGGACTCAGAAAGCTGTAAACTGACAATCTTGATCATTGAAGTCCTAACATAAGTTTTTGTGTATATAACTTCTAACACATTAAAAACTGTCTTACAGCATTGCAGAAAACATTGTACTTCATAAGGCATAAGCTTGTTTCAGTTTGGCAAGATTTGCACTGAATACTGAATGAAACAGCTTTATCTAATAGAGAGAAAAGCTTTTGAGCAGATTTGGGCTTGATTTCACTTCATTTCAACAGAAACACTATTTCAGCATTACTGGACTCAGAAAGCTGTAAACTGACAATCTTGATCATTGAAGTCCTAACATAAGTTTTTGTGTATATAACTTCTAACACATTAAAAACTGTCTTACAGCATTGCAGAAAACATTTTATTTCATAAGACATAAGCTTGTTTCAGTTTGGCAAGATTTGCACTGAATACTGAATGAAACAGCTTTATCTAATAGAGAGAAAAGCTTTTGAGCAGATTTGGGCTTGATTTCACTTCATTTCAACAGAAACACTATTTCAGCATTACTGGACTCAGAAAGCTGTAAACTGACAATCTTGATCATTGAAGTCCTAACATTAGTTTTTTGTGCATATAACTTCTAACACATTAAAAACTGTCTTACAGCATTGCAGAAAACATTTTATTTCATAAGACATAAGCATGTTTCAGTTTGGCAAGATTTGCACTGAATATTGAATGAAACAGCTTTCTCTAATAGAGAGACAAGCTTTTGAGCAGATTTGGGCTAGATTTCACTTCATTTGAACAGAAACACTATTTCAGCATTACTGGACTCAGAAAGCTGTAAACTGACAATCTTGATCATTGAAGTCCTAACATAAGTTTTTGTGCATATAACTTCTAACACATTAAAAACTGTCTTACAGCATTGCAGAAAACATTGTACTTCATAAGGCATAAGCTTGTTTCAGTTTGGCAAGATTTGCACTGAATATTGAATGAAACAGCTTTCTCTAATAGAGAGAAAAGCTTTTGAGCAGATTTGGGCTTGATTTCATTTCATTTGAACAGAAACACTATTTCAACATTACTGGACTCAGAAAGCTGTAAACTGACAATCTTGATCATTGCAGTCCTAACATTAGTTTTTGTGCATATAACTTCTAACACATTAAAAACTGTCTTACAGCATTGCAGAAAACATTTTATTTCATAAGACATAAGCATGTTTCAGTTTGGCAAGATTTGCACTGAATTACTGAATGAAACCGCATTATCTAATAGAGAGAAAAGCTTTTGAGCAGATTTGGGCTTGATTTCACTTCATTTGAACAGAAACACTATTTCAGCATTACTGGACTCAGAAAGCTGTAAACTGACAATCTTGATCATTGAAGTCCTAACATAAGTTTTTGTGCATATAACTTCTAACACATTAAAAACTGTCTTACAGCATTGCAGAAAACATTGTACTTCATAAGGCATAAGCTTGTTTCAGTTTGGCAAGATTTGCACTGAATACTGAATGAAACAGCTTTATCTAATGAGAGAAAAGCTTTTGAGCAGATTTGGGCTTGATTTCACTTCATTTCAACAGAAACACTATTTCAGCATTACTGGACTCAGAAAGCTGTAAACTGACAATCTTGATCATTGAAGTCCTAACATAAGTTTTTGTGCATATAACTTCTAACACATTAAAAACTGTCTTACAGCATTGCAGAAAACATTGTACTTCATAAGGCATAAGCAGGTTTCAGTTTGGCAAGATTTGCACTGAATATTGAATGAAACAGCTTTCTCTAATAGAGAGAAAAGCTTTTGAGCAGATTTGGGCTTGATTTCACTTCATTTGAACAGAAACACTATTTCAACATTACTGGACTCAGAAAGCTGTAAACTGACAATCTTGATCATTGCAGTCCTAATATTAGTTTTTGTGTATATAACTTCTAACACATTAAAAACTGTCTTACAGCATTGCAGAAAACATTTTATTTCATAAGACATAAGCATGTTTCAGTTTGGCAAGATTTGCACTGAATACTGAATGAAACAGCTTTCTCTAATAGAGAGAAAAGCTTTTGAGCAGATTAGGGCTTGATTTCACTTCATTTGAACAGAAACACTATTTCAGCATTACTGGACTCAGAAAGCTGTAAACTGACAATCTTGATCATTGAAGTCCTAACATTAGTTTTTGTGCATATAACTTCTAACACATTAAAAACTGTCTTACAGCATTGCAGAAAACATTTTATTTCATAAGACATAAGCATGTTTCAGTTTGGCAAGATTTGCACTGAATATTGAATGAAACAGCTTTCTCTAATAGAGAGACAAGCTTTTGAGCAGATTTGGGCTAGATTTCACTTCATTTGAACAGAAACACTATTTCAGCATTACTGGACTCAGAAAGCTGTAAACTGACAATCTTGATCATTGAAGTCCTAACATAAGTTTTTGTGTATATAACTTCTAACACATTAAAAACTGTCTTACAGCATTGCAGAAAACATTGTACTTCATAAGGCATAAGCTTGTTTCAGTTTGGCAAGATTTGCACTGAATACTGAATGAAACAGCTTTATCTAATAGAGAGAAAAGCTTTTGAGCAGATTTGGGCTTGATTTCACTTCATTTCAACAGAAACACTATTTCAGCATTACTGGACTCAGAAAGCTGTAAACTGACAATCTTGATCATTGAAGTCCTAACATAAGTTTTTGTGTATATAACTTCTAACACATTAAAAACTGTCTTACAGCATTGCAGAAAACATTTTATTTCATAAGACATAAGCTTGTTTCAGTTTGGCAAGATTTGCACTGAATACTGAATGAAACAGCTTTATCTAATAGAGAGAAAAGCTTTTGAGCAGATTTGGGCTTGATTTCACTTCATTTCAACAGAAACACTATTTCAGCATTACTGGACTCAGAAAGCTGTAAACTGACAATCTTGATCATTGAAGTCCTAACATTAGTTTTTGTGCATATAACTTCTAACACATTAAAAACTGTCTTACAGCATTGCAGAAAACATTTTATTTCATAAGACATAAGCATGTTTCAGTTTGGCAAGATTTGCACTGAATATTGAATGAAACAGCTTTCTCTAATAGAGAGACAAGCTTTTGAGCAGATTTGGGCTAGATTTCACTTCATTTGAACAGAAACACTATTTCAGCATTACTGGACTCAGAAAGCTGTAAACTGACAATCTTGATCATTGAAGTCCTAACATAAGTTTTTGTGCATATAACTTCTAACACATTAAAAACTGTCTTACAGCATTGCAGAAAACATTGTACTTCATAAGGCATAAGCTTGTTTCAGTTTGGCAAGATTTGCACTGAATACTGAATGAAACAGCTTTATCTAATGAGAGAAAAGCTTTTGAGCAGATTTGGGCTTGATTTCACTTCATTTCAACAGAAACACTATTTCAGCATTACTGGACTCAGAAAGCTGTAAACTGACAATCTTGATCATTGAAGTCCTAACATAAGTTTTTGTGCATATAACTTCTAACACATTAAAAACTGTCTTACAGCATTGCAGAAAACATTGTACTTCATAAGGCATAAGCAGGTTTCAGTTTGGCAAGATTTGCACTGAATATTGAATGAAACAGCTTTCTCTAATAGAGAGAAAAGCTTTTGAGCAGATTTGGGCTTGATTTCACTTCATTTGAACAGAAACACTATTTCAACATTACTGGACTCAGAAAGCTGTAAACTGACAATCTTGATCATTGCAGTCCTAATATTAGTTTTTGTGTATATAACTTCTAACACATTAAAAACTGTCTTACAGCATTGCAGAAAACATTTTATTTCATAAGACATAAGCATGTTTCAGTTTGGCAAGATTTGCACTGAAAACTGAATGAAACAGCTTTCTCTAATAGAGAGAAAAGCTTTTGAGCAGATTAGGGCTTGATTTCACTTCATTTGAACAGAAACACTATTTCAGCATTACTGGACTCAGAAAGCTGTAAACTGACAATCTTGATCATTGAAGTCCTAACATTAGTTTTTGTGCATATAACTTCTAACACATTAAAAACTGTCTTACAGCATTGCAGAAAACATTTTATTTCATAAGACATAAGCATGTTTCAGTTTGGCAAGATTTGCACTGAATATTGAATGAAACAGCTTTCTCTAATAGAGAGACAAGCTTTTGAGCAGATTTGGGCTAGATTTCACTTCATTTGAACAGAAACACTATTTCAGCATTACTGGACTCAGAAAGCTGTAAACTGACAATCTTGATCATTGAAGTCCTAACATTAGTTTTTGTGCATATAACTTCTAACACATTAAAAACTGTCTTACAGCATTGCAGAAAACATTGTATTTCATATGGCATAAGCATCTATCAGTTTTGCAAGATTTGCACTGAATACTGAATGAAACCGCATTCTCTAATAGAGAGAAAAGCTTTTGAGCAGATTTGGGCTTGATTTCACTTCATTTGAACAGAAACACTATTTCAGCATTACTGGACTCAGAAAGCTGTAAACTGACAATCTTGATCATTGAAGTCCTAACATAAGTTTTTGTGTATATAACTTCTAACACATTAAAAACTGTCTTACAGCATTGCAGAAAACATTGTACTTCATAAGGCATAAGCTTGTTTCAGTTTGGCAAGATTTGCACTGAATACTGAATGAAACAGCTTTATCTAATAGAGAGAAAAGCTTTTGAGCAGATTTGGGCTTGATTACACTTCATTTCAACAGAAACACTATTTCAGCATTACTGGACTCAGAAAGCTGTAAACTGACAATCTTGATCATTGAAGTCCTAACATAAGTTTTTGTGCATATAACTTCTAACACATTAAAAACTGTCTTACAGCATTGCAGAAAACATTGTACTTCATAAGGCATAAGCAGGTTTCAGTTTGGCAAGATTTGCACTGAATATTGAATGAAACAGCTTTCTCTAATAGAGAGAAAAGCTTTTGAGCAGATTTGGGCTTGATTTCACTTCATTTGAACAGAAACACTATTTCAACATTACTGGACTCAGAAAGCTGTAAACTGACAATCTTGATCATTGCAGTCCTAACATTAGTTTTTGTGTATATAACTTCTAACACATTAAAAACTGTCTTACAGCATTGCAGAAAACATTTTATTTCATAAGACATAAGCATGTTTCAGTTTGGCAAGATTTGCACTGAATACTGAATGAAACAGCTTTATCTAATAGAGAGAAAAGCTTTTGAGCAGATTTGGGCTTGATTTCACTTCATTTCAACAGAAACACTATTTCAGCATTACTGGACTCAGAAAGCTGTAAACTGACAATCTTGATCATTGAAGTCCTAACATAAGTTTTTGTGTATATAACTTCTAACACATTAAAAACTGTCTTACTGCATTGCAGAAAACATTTTATTTCATAAAACATAAGCTTGTTTCAGTTTGGCAAGATTTGCACTGAATACTGAATGAAACAGCTTTATCTAATAGAGAGAAAAGCTTTTGAGCAGATTTGGGCTTGATTTCACTTCATATCAACAGAAACACTATTTCAGCATTACTGGACTCAGAAAGCTGTAAACTGACAATCTTGATCATTGAAGTCCTAACATAAGTTTTTGTGCATATAACTTCTAACACATTAAAAACTGTCTTACAGCATTGCAGAAAACATTGTACTTCATAAGGCATAAGCAGGTTTCAGTTTGGCAAGATTTGCACTGAATATTGAATGAAACAGCTTTCTCTAATAGAGAGAAAAGCTTTTGAGCAGATTTGGGCTTGATTTCACTTCATTTGAACAGAAACACTATTTCAACATTACTGGACTCAGAAAGCTGTAAACTGACAATCTTGATCATTGCAGTCCTAACATTAGTTTTTGTGTATATAACTTCTAACACATTAAAAACTGTCTTACAGCATTGCAGAAAACATTTTATTTCATAAGACATAAGCATGTTTCAGTTTGGCAAGATTTGCACTGAATACTGAATGAAACAGCTTTCTCTAATAGAGAGAAAAGCTTTTGAGCAGATTTGGGCTTGATTTCACTTCATTTGAACAGAAACACTATTTCAGCATTACTGGACTCAGAAAGCTGTAAACTGACAATCTTGATCATTGAAGTCCTAACATTAGTTTTTGTGCATATAACTTCTAACACATTAAAAACTGTCTTACAGCATTGCAGAAAACATTTTATTTCATAAGACATAAGCTTGTTTCAGTTTGGTAAGATTTGCACTGAATATTGAATGAAACAGCTTTCTCTAATAGAGAGAAAAGCTTTTGAGCAGATTTGGGCTTGATTTCACTTCATTTGAACAGAAACACTATTTCAACATTACTGGACTCAGAAAGCTGTAAACTGACAATCTTGATCATTGCAGTCCTAACATTAGTTTTTGTGTATATAACTTCTAACACATTAAAAACTGTCTTACAGCATTGCAGAAAACATTTTATTTCATAAGACATAAGCATGTTTCAGTTTGGCAAGATTTTCACTGAATACTGAATGAAACAGCTTTCTCTAATAGAGAGAAAAGCTTTTGAGCAGATTTGGGCTTGATTTCACTTCATTTGAACAGAAACACTATTTCAGCATTACTGGACTCAGAAAGCTGTAAACTGACAATCTTGATCATTGAAGTCCTAACATAAGTTTTTGTGCATATAACTTCTAACACATTAAAAACTGTCTTACAGCATTGCAGAAAACATTGTATTTCATATGGCATAAGCATCTATCAGTTTGGCAAGATTTGCACTGAATACTGAATGAAACCGCATTCTCTTATAGAGAGAAAATCTTTTGAGCAGATTTGGGCTTGATTTCACTTCATTTGAACAGAAACACTATTTCAGCATTACTGGACTCAGAAAGCTGTAAACTGACAATCTTGATCATTGAAGTCCTAACATAAGTTTTGTGCATATAACTTCTAACACATTAAAAACTGTCTTACAGCATTGCAGAAAACATTGTACTTCATAAGACATAAGCTTGTTTCAGTTTGGCAAGATTTGCACTGAATACTGAATGAAACAGCTTTATCTAATAGAGAGAAAAGCTTTTGAGCAGATTTGGGCTTGATTTCACTTCATTTAAAACAAAAACACTATTTCAGCATTACTGGACTCAGAAAGCTGTAAACTGACAATCTTGATCATTGAAGTCCTAACATTAGTTTTTGTGCATATAACTTCTAACACATTAAAAACTGTCTTACAGCATTGCAGAAAACATTTTATTTCATAAGACATAAGCATGTTTCAGTTTAGCAAGATTTGCACTGAATACTGAATGAAACAGCTTTCTCTAATAGAGAGAAAAGGTTTTGAGCAGATTTGGGCTTGATTTCACTTCATTTCAACAGAAACACTATTTCAGCATTACTGGACTCAGAAAGCTGTAAACTGACAATCTTGATCATTGAAGTCCTAACATTAGTTTTTGTGCATATAACTTCTAACACATTAAAAACTGTCTTACAGCATTGCAGAAAACATTGTACTTCATAAGGCATAAGCTTGTTTCAGTTTGGCAAGATTTGCACTGAATACTGAATGAAACAGCTTTATCTAATAGAGAGAAAAGCTTTTGAGCAGATTTGGGCTTGATTTCACTTCATTTCAACAGAAACACTATTTCAGCATTACTGGACTCAGAAAGCTGTAAACTGACAATCTTGATCATTGAAGTCCTAACATAAGTTTTTGTGCATATAACTTCTAACACATTAAAAACTGTCTTACAGCATTGCAGAAAACATTGTACTTCATAAGACATAAGCTTGTTTCAGTTTGGCAAGATTTGCACTGAATACTGAATGAAACAGCTTTATCTAATAGAGAGAAAAGCTTTTGAGCAGATTTGGGCTTGATTTCACTTCATTTCAACAGAAACACTATTTCAGCATTACTGGACTCAGAAAGCTGTAAACTGACAATCTTGATCATTGAAGTCCTAACATAAGTTTTTGTGCATATAACTTCTAACACATTAAAAACTGTCTTACAGCATTGCAGAAAACATTGTACTTCATAAGACATAAGCTTGTTTCAGTTTGGCAAGATTTGCACTGAATACTGAATGAAACAGCTTTATCTAATAGAGAGAAAAGCTTTTGAGCAGATTTGGGCTTGATTTCACTTCATTTCAACAGAAAGCTGTAAACTGACAATCTTGATCATTGAAGTCCTAACATAAGTTTTTGTGCATATAACTTCTAACACATTAAAAACTGTCTTACAGCATTGCAGAAAACATTGTACTTCATAAGGCATAAGCTTGTTTCAGTTTGGCAAGATTTGCACTGAATATTGAATGAAACAGCTTTCTCTAATAGAGAGAAAAGCTTTTGAGCAGATTTGGGCTTGATTTCACTTCATTTGAACAGAAACACTATTTCAACATTACTGGACTCAGAAAGCTGTAAACTGACAATCTTGATCATTGCAGTCCTAACATTAGTTTTTGTGTATATAACTTCTAACACATTAAAAACTGTCTTACAATATTGCAGAAAACATTTTATTTCATAAGACATAAGCATGTTTCAGTTTGGCAAGATTTTCACTGAATACTGAATGAAACAGCTTTCTCTAATAGAGAGAAAAGCTTTTGAGCAGATTTGGGCTTGATTTCACTTCATTTGAACAGAAACACTATTTCAGCATTACTGGACTCAGAAAGCTGTAAACTGACAATCTTGATCATTGAAGTCCTAACATTAGTTTTTGTGCATATAACTTCTAACACATTAAAAACTGTCTTACAGCATTGCAGAAAACATTTTATTTCATAAGACATAAGCATGTTTCAGTTTGGCAAGATTTGCACTGAATATTGAATGAAACAGCTTGCTCTAATAGAGAGACAAGCTTTTGAGCAGATTTGGGCTAGATTTCACTTCATTTGAACAGAAGCACTATTTCAGCATTACTGGACTCAGAAAGCTGTAAACTGACAATCTTGATCATTGAAGTCCTAACATAAGTTTTTGTGCATATAACTTCTAACACATTAAAAACTGTCTTACAGCATTGCAGAAAACATTGTATTTCATATGGCATAAGCATCTATCAGTTTGGCAAGATTTGCACTGAATACTGAATGAAACCGCATTCTCTTATAGAGAGAAAAGCTTTTGAGCAGATTTGGGCTTGATTTCACTTCATTTGAACAGAAACACTATTTCAGCATTACTGGACTCAGAAAGCTGTAAACTGACAATCTTGATCATTGAAGTCCTAACATAAGTTTTGTGCATATAACTTCTAACACATTAAAAACTGTCTTACAGCATTGCAGAAAACATTGTACTTCATAAGACATAAGCTTGTTTCAGTTTGGCAAGATTTGCACTGAATACTGAATGAAACAGCTTTATCTAATAGAGAGAAAAGCTTTTGAGCAGATTTGGGCTTGATTTCACTTCATTTCAACAGAAACACTATTTCAGCATTACTGGACTCAGAAAGCTGTAAACTGACAATCTTGATCATTGAAGTCCTAACATAAGTTTTTGTGTATATAACTTCTAACACATTAAAAACTGTCTTACTGCATTGCAGAAAACATTTTATTTCATAAGACATAAGCTTGTTTCAGTTTGGCAAGATTTGCACTGAATACTGAATGAAACAGCTTTATCTAATAGAGAGAAAAGCTTTTGAGCAGATTTGGGCTTGATTTCACTTCATATCAACAGAAACACTATTTCAGCATTACTGGACTCAGAAAGCTGTAAACTGACAATCTTGATCATTGAAGTCCTAACATAAGTTTTTGTGCATATAACTTCTAACACATTAAAAACTGTCTTACAGCATTGCAGAAAACATTGTACTTCATAAGGCATAAGCAGGTTTCAGTTTGGCAAGATTTGCACTGAATATTGAATGAAACAGCTTTCTCTAATAGAGAGAAAAGCTTTTGAGCAGATTTGGGCTTGATTTCACTTCATTTGAACAGAAACACTATTTCAACATTACTGGACTCAGAAAGCTGTAAACTGACAATCTTGATCATTGCAGTCCTAATATTAGTTTTTGTGTATATAACTTCTAACACATTAAAAACTGTCTTACAGCATTGCAGAAAACATTTTATTTCATAAGACATAAGCATGTTTCAGTTTGGCAAGATTTGCACTGAATACTGAATGAAACAGCTTTCTCTAATAGAGAGAAAAGCTTTTGAGCAGATTTGGGCTTGATTTCACTTCATTTGAACAGAAACACTATTTCAGCATTACTGGACTCAGAAAGCTGTAAACTGACAATCTTGATCATTGAAGTCCTAACATTAGTTTTTGTGCATATAACTTCTAACACATTAAAAACTGTCTTACAGCATTGCAGAAAACATTTTATTTCATAAGACATAAGCATGTTTCAGTTTGGCAATATTTGCACTGAATATTGAATGAAACAGCTTTCTCTAATAGAGAGACAAGCTTTTGAGCAGATTTGGGCTAGATTTCACTTCATTTGAACAGAAACTCTATTTCAGCATTACTGGACTCAGAAAGCTGTAAACTGACAATCTTGATCATTGAAGTCCTAACATTAGTTTTTGTGCATATAACTTCTAACACATTAAAAACTGTCTTACAGCATTGCAGAAAACATTGTATTTCATATGGCATAAGCATCTATCAGTTTTGCAAGATTTGCACTGAATACTGAATGAAACCGCATTCTCTAATAGAGAGAAAAGCTTTTGAGCAGATTTGGGCTTGATTTCACTTCATTTGAACAGAAACACTATTTCAGCATTACTGGACTCAGAAAGCTGTAAACTGACAATCTTGATCATTGAAGTCCTAACATAAGTTTTTGTGTATATAACTTCTAACACATTAAAAACTGTCTTACAGCATTGCAGAAAACATTGTACTTCATAAGGCATAAGCTTGTTTCAGTTTGGCAAGATTTGCACTGAATACTGAATGAAACAGCTTTATCTAATAGAGAGAAAAGCTTTTGAGCAGATTTGGGCTTGATTTCACTTCATTTCAACAGAAACACTATTTCAGCATTACTGGACTCAGAAAGCTGTAAACTGACAATCTTGATCATTGAAGTCCTAACATAAGTTTTTGTGCATATAACTTCTAACACATTAAAAACTGTCTTACAGCATTGCAGAAAACATTGTACTTCATAAGGCATAAGCAGGTTTCAGTTTGGCAAGATTTGCACTGAATATTGAATGAAACAGCTTTCTCTAATAGAGAGAAAAGCTTTTGAGCAGATTTGGGCTTGATTTCACTTCATTTGAACAGAAACACTATTTCAACATTACTGGACTCAGAAAGCTGTAAACTGACAATCTTGATCATTGCAGTCCTAACATTAGTTTTTGTGTATATAACTTCTAACACATTAAAAACTGTCTTACAGCATTGCAGAAAACATTTTATTTCATAAGACATAAGCATGTTTCAGTTTGGCAAGATTTGCACTGAATACTGAATGAAACAGCTTTATCTAATAGAGAGAAAAGCTTTTGAGCAGATTTGGGCTTGATTTCACTTCATTTCAACAGAAACACTATTTCAGCATTACTGGACTCATAAAGCTGTAAACTGACAATCTTGATCATTGAAGTCCTAACATAAGTTTTTGTGTATATAACTTCTAACACATTAAAAACTGTCTTACTGCATTGCAGAAAACATTTTATTTCATAAGACATAAGCTTGTTTCAGTTTGGCAAGATTTGCACTGAATATTGAATGAAACAGCTTTATCTAATAGAGAGAAAAGCTTTTGAGCAGATTTGGGCTTGATTTCACTTCATATCAACAGAAACACTATTTCAGCATTACTGGACTCAGAAAGCTGTAAACTGACAATCTTGATCATTGAAGTCCTAACATAAGTTTTTGTGCATATAACTTCTAACACATTAAAAACTGTCTTACAGCATTGCAGAAAAAATTGTACTTCATAAGGCATAAGCAGGTTTCAGTTTGGCAAGATTTGCACTGAATATTGAATGAAACAGCTTTCTCTAATAGAGAGAAAAGCTTTTGAGCAGATTTGGGCTTGATTTCACTTCATTTGAACAGAAACACTATTTCAACATTACTGGACTCAGAAAGCTGTAAACTGACAATCTTGATCATTGCAGTCCTAACATTAGTTTTTGTGTATATAACTTCTAACACATTAAAAACTGTCTTACAGCATTGCAGAAAACATTTTATTTCATAAGACATAAGCATGTTTCAGTTTGGCAAGATTTGCACTGAATACTGAATGAAACAGCTTTCTCTAATAGAGAGAAAAGCTTTTGAGCAGATTTGGGCTTGATTTCACTTCATTTGAACAGAAACACTATTTCAGCATTACTGGACTCAGAAAGCTGTAAACTGACAATCTTGATCATTGAAGTCCTAACATAAGTTTTTGTGCATATAACTTCTAACACATTAAAAACTGTCTTACAGCATTGCAGAAAACATTTTATTTCATAAGACATAAGCATGTTTCAGTTTGGCAAAATTTGCACTGAATATTGAATGAAACAGCTTTCTCTAATAGAGAGACAAGCTTTTGAGCAGATTTGGGCTAGATTTCACTTCATTTGAACAGAAACACTATTTCAGCATTACTGGACTCAGAAAGCTGTAAACTGACAATCTTGATCATTGAAGTCCTAACATTAGTTTTTGTGCATATAACTTCTAACACATTAAAAACTGTCTTACAGCATTGCAGAAAACATTGTATTTCATATGGCATAAGCATCTATCAGTTTTGCAAGATTTGCACTGAATACTGAATGAAACCGCATTCTCTAATAGAGAGAAAAGCTTTTGAGCAGATTTGGGCTTGATTTCACTTCATTTGAACAGAAACACTATTTCAGCATTACTGGACTCAGAAAGCTGTAAACTGACAATCTTGATCATTGAAGTCCTAACATTAGTTTTTGTGTATATAACTTCTAACACATTAAAAACTGTCTTACAGCATTGCAGAAAACATTGTACTTCATAAGGCATAAGCTTGTTTCAGTTTGGCAAGATTTGCACTGAATACTGAATGAAACAGCTTTATCTAATAGAGAGAAAAGCTTTTGAGCAGATTTGGGCTTGATTTCACTTCATTTCAACAGAAACACTATTTCAGCATTACTGGACTCAGAAAGCTGTAAACTGACAATCTTGATCATTGAAGTCCTAACATAAGTTTTTGTGCACATAACTTCTAACACATTAAAAACTGTCTTACAGCATTGCAGAAAACATTGTACTTCATAAGGCATAAGCTTATTTCAGTTTGGCTAGATTTGCACTGAATATTGAATGAAACAGCTTTCTCTAATAGAGAGAAAAGCTTTTGAGCAGATTTGGGCTTGATTTCACTTCATTTGAACAGAAACACTATTTCAGCATTACTGGACTCAGAAACCTGTAAACTGACAATCTTGATCATTGAAGTCCTAACATAAGTTTTTGTGTATATAACTTCTAACACATTAAAAACTGTCTTACAGCATTGCAGAAAACATTGTACTTCATAAGGCATAAGCTTGTTTCAGTTTGGCAAGATTTGCACTGAATACTGAATGAAACAGCTTTATCTAATAGAGAGAAAAGCTTTTGAGCAGATTTGGGCTTGATTTCACTTCATTTCAACAAAAACACTATTTCAGCATTACTGGACTCAGAAAGCTGTAAACTGACAATCTTGATCATTGAAGTCCTAACATAAGTTTTTGTGCATATAACTTCTAACACATTAAAAACTGTCTTACAGCATTGCAGAAAACATTGTACTTCATAAGGCATAAGCTTGTTTCAGTTTGGCAAGATTTGCACTGAATACTGAATGAAACAGCTTTCTCTAATAGAGAGAAAAGCTTTTGAGCAGATTTGGGCTTGATTTCACTTCATTTGAACAGAAACACTATTTTAGCATTACTGGACTCAGAAAGCTGTAAACTGACAATCTTGATCATTGAAGTCCTAACATAAGTTTTTGTGTATATAACTTCTAACACATTAAAAACTGTCTTACTGCATTGCAGAAAACATTTTATTTCATAAGACATAAGCTTGTTTCAGTTTGGCAAGATTTGCACTGAATACTGAATGAAACAGCTTTATCTAATAGAGAGAAAAGCTTTTGAGCAGATTTGGGCTTGATTTCACTTCATATCAACAGAAACACTATTTCAGCATTACTGGACTCAGAAAGCTGTAAACTGACAATCTTGATCATTGAAGTCCTAACATAAGTTTTTGTGCATATAACTTCTAACACATTAAAAACTGTCTTACAGCATTGCAGAAAACATTTTATTTCATAAGACATAAGCATGTTTCAGTTTGGCAAGATTTGCACTGAATATTGAATGAAACAGCTTTCTCTAATAGAGAGACAAGCTTTTGAGCAGATTTGGGCTAGATTTCACTTCATTTGAACAGAAACACTATTTCAGCATTACTGGACTCAGAAAGCTGTAAACTGACAATCTTGATCATTGAAGTCCTAACATTAGTTTTTGTGCATATAACTTCTAACACATTAAAAACTGTCTTACAGCATTGCAGAAAACATTGTATTTCATATGGCATAAGCATCTATCAGTTTTGCAAGATTTGCACTGAATACTGAATGAAACCGCATTCTCTAATAGAGAGAAAAGCTTTTGAGCAGATTTGGGCTTGATTTCACTTCATTTGAACAGAAACACTATTTCAGCATTACTGGACTCAGAAAGCTGTAAACTGACAATCTTGATCATTGAAGTCCTAACATAAGTTTTTGTGTATATAACTTCTAACACATTAAAAACTGTCTTACAGCATTGCAGAAAACATTGTACTTCATAAGGCATAAGCTTGTTTCAGTTTGGCAAGATTTGCACTGAATACTGAATGAAACAGCTTTATCTAATAGAGAGAAAAGCTTTTGAGCAGATTTGGGCTTGATTTCACTTCATTTGAACAGAAACACTATTTCAGCATTACTGGACTCAGAAAGCTGTAAACTGACAATCTTGATCATTGAAGTCCTAACATAAGTTTTTGTGCATATAACTTCTAACACATTAAAAACTGTCTTACAGCATTGCAGAAAACATTGTATTTCATATGGCATAAGCATCTATCAGTTTTGCAAGATTTGCACTGAATACTGAATGAAACCGCATTCTCTAATAGAGAGAAAAGCTTTTGAGCAGATTTGGGCTTGATTTCACTTCATTTGAACAGAAACACTATTTCAGCAATACTGGACTCAGAAAGCTGTAAACTGACAATCTTGATCATTGAAGTCCTAACATAAGTTTTTGTGTATATAACTTCTAACACATTAAAAACTGTCTTACAGCATTGCAGAAAACATTGTACTTCATAAGGCATAAGCTTGTTTCAGTTTGGCAAGATTTGCACGGAATACTGAATGAAACAGCTTTATCTAATAGAGAGAAAAGCTTTTGAGCAGATTTGGGCTTGATTTCACTTCATTTCAACAGAAACACTATTTCAGCATTACTGGACTCAGAAAGCTGTAAACTGACAATCTTGATCATTGAAGTCCTAACATAAGTTTTTGTGTATATAACTTCTAACACATTAAAAACTGTCTTACTGCATTGCAGAAAACATTTTATTTCATAAGACATAAGCTTGTTTCAGTTTGGCAAGATTTGCACTGAATACTGAATGAAACAGCTTTATCTAATAGAGAGAAAAGCTTTTGAGCAGATTTGGGCTTGATTTCACTTCATATCAACAGAAACACTATTTCAGCATTACTGGACTCAGAAAGCTGTAAACTGACAATCTTGATCATTGAAGTCCTAACATAAGTTTTTGTGCATATAACTTCTAACACATTAAAAACTGTCTTACATCATTGCAGAAAACATTGTACTTCATAAGGCATAAGCAGGTTTCAGTTTGGCAAGATTTGCACTGAATATTGAATGAAACAGCTTTCTCTAATAGAGAGAAAAGCTTTTGAGCAGATTTGGGCTTGATTTCACTTCATTTGAACAGAAACACTATTTCAACATTACTGGACTCAGAAAGCTGTAAACTGACAATCTTGATCATTGCAGTCCTAACATTAGTTTTTGTGTATATAACTTCTAACACATTAAAAACTGTCTTACAGCATTGCAGAAAACATTTTATTTCATAAGACATAAGCATGTTTCAGTTTGGCAAGATTTGCACTGAATACTGAATGAAACAGCTTTCTCTAATAGAGAGAAAAGCTTTTGAGCAGATTTGGGCTTGATTTCACTTCATTTGAACAGAAACACTATTTCAGCATTACTGGACTCAGAAAGCTGTAAACTGACAATCTTGATCATTGAAGTCCTAACATTAGTTTTTGTGCATATAACTTCTAACACATTAAAAACTGTCTTACAGCATTGCAGAAAACATTTTATTTCATAAGACATAAGCATGTTTCAGTTTGGCAAGATTTGCACTGAATATTGAATGAAACAGCTTTCTCTAATAGAGAGACAAGCTTTTGAGCAGATTTGGGCTAGATTTCACTTCATTTGAACAGAAACACTATTTCAGCATTACTGGACTCAGAAAGCTGTAAACTGACAATCTTGATCATTGAAGTCCTAACATTAGTTTTTGTGCATATAACTTCTAACACATTAAAAACTGTCTTACAGCATTGCAGAAAACATTGTATTTCATATGGCATAAGCATCTATCAGTTTTGCAAGATTTGCACTGAATACTGAATGAAACCGCATTCTCTAATAGAGAGAAAAGCTTTTGAGCAGATTTGGGCTTGATTTCACTTCATTTGAACAGAAACACTATTTCAGCATTACTGGACTCAGAAAGCTGTAAACTGACAATCTTGATCATTGAAGTCCTAACATAAGTTTTTGTGTATATAACTTCTAACACATTAAAAACTGTCTTACAGCATTGCAGAAAACATTGTACTTCATAAGGCATAAGCTTGTTTCAGTTTGGCAAGATTTGCACTGAATACTGAATGAAACAGCTTTATCTAATAGAGAGAAAAGCTTTTGAGCAGATTTGGGCTTGATTTCACTTCATTTCAACAGAAACACTATTTCAGCATTACTGGACTCAGAAAGCTGTAAACTGACAATCTTGATCATTGAAGTCCTAACATAAGTTTTTGTGCATATAACTTCTAACACATTAAAAACTGTCTTACAGCATTGCAGAAAACATTGTACTTCATAAGGCATAAGCAGGTTTCAGTTTGGCAAGATTTGCACTGAATATTGAATGAAACAGCTTTCTCTAATAGAGAGAAAAGCTTTTGAGCAGATTTGGGCTTGATTTCACTTCATTTGAACAGAAACACTATTTCAACATTACTGGACTCAGAAAGCTGTAAACTGACAATCTTGATCATTGCAGTCCTAACATTAGTTTTTGTGTATATAACTTCTAACACATTAAAAACTGTCTTACAGCATTGCAGAAAACATTTTATTTCATAAGACATAAGCATGTTTCAGTTTGGCAAGATTTGCACTGAATACTGAATGAAACAGCTTTATCTAATAGAGAGAAAAGCTTTTGAGCAGATTTGGGCTTGATTTCACTTCATTTCAACAGAAACACTATTTCAGCATTACTGGACTCAGAAAGCTGTAAACTGACAATCTTGATCATTGAAGTCCTAACATAAGTTTTTGTGTATATAACTTCTAACACATTAAAAACTGTCTTACTGCATTGCAGAAAACATTTTATTTCATAAGACATAAGCTTGTTTCAGTTTGGCAAGATTTGCACTGAATACTGAATGAAACAGCTTTCTCTAATAGAGAGAAAAGCTTTTGAGCAGATTTGGGCTTGATTTCACTTCATATCAACAGAAACACTATTTCAGCATTACTGGACTCAGAAAGCTGTAAACTGACAATCTTGATCATTGAAGTCCTAACATAAGTTTTTGTGCATATAACTTCTAACACATTAAAAACTGTCTTACAGCATTGCAGAAAACATTGTACTTCATAAGGCATAAGCAGGTTTCAGTTTGGCAAGATTTGCACTGAATATTGAATGAAACAGCTTTCTCTTATAGAGAGAAAAGCTTTTGAGCAGATTTGGGCTTGATTTCACTTCATTTGAACAGAAACACTATTTCAACATTACTGGACTCAGAAAGCTGTAAACTGACAATCTTGATCATTGCAGTCCTAACATTAGTTTTTGTGTATATAACTTCTAACACATTAAAAACTGTCTTACAGCATTGCAGAAAACATTTTATTTCATAAGACATAAGCATGTTTCAGTTTGGCAAGATTTGCACTGAATACTGAATGAAACAGCTTTCTCTAATAGAGAGAAAAGCTTTTGAGCAGATTTGGGCTTGATTTCACTTCATTTGAACAGAAACACTATTTCAGCATTACTGGACTCAGAAAGCTGTAAACTGACAATCTTGATCATTGAAGTCCTAACATTAGTTTTTGTGCATATAACTTCTAACACATTAAAAACTGTCTTACAGCATTGCAGAAAACATTTTATTTCATAAGACATAAGCATGTTTCAGTTTGGCAAGATTTGCACTGAATATTGAATGAAACAGCTTTCTCTAATAGAGAGACAAGCTTTTGAGCAGATTTGGGCTAGATTTCACTTCATTTGAACAGAAACACTATTTCAGCATTACTGGACTCAGAAAGCTGTAAACTGACAATCTTGATCATTGAAGTCCTAACATTAGTTTTTGTGCATATAACTTCTAACACATTAAAAACTGTCTTACAGCATTGCAGAAAACATTGTATTTCATATGGCATAAGCATCTATCAGTTTTGCAAGATTTGCACTGAATACTGAATGAAACCGCATTCTCTAATAGAGAGAAAAGCTTTTGAGCAGATTTGGGCTTGATTTCACTTCATTTGAACAGAAACACTATTTCAGCATTACTGGACTCAGAAAGCTGTAAACTGACAATCTTGATCATTGAAGTCCTAACATAAGTTTTTGTGTATATAACTTCTAACACATTAAAAACTGTCTTACAGCATTGCAGAAAACATTGTACTTCATAAGGCATAAGCTTGTTTCAGTTTGGCAAGATTTGCACTGAATACTGAATGAAACAGCTTTATCTAATAGAGAGAAAAGCTTTTGAGCAGATTTGGGCTTGATTTCACTTCATTTGAACAGAAACACTACTTCAACATTACTGGACTCAGAAAGCTGTAAACTGACAATCTTGATCATTGCAGTCCTAACATTAGTTTTTGTGTATATAACTTCTAACACATTAAAAACTGTCTTACAGCATTGCAGAAAACATTTTATTTCATAAGACATAAGCATGTTTCAGTTTGGCAAGATTTGCACTGAATACTGAATGAAACAGCTTTCTCTAATAGAGAGAAAAGCTTTTGAGCAGATTTGGGCTTGATTTCACTTCATTTGAACAGAAACACTATTTCAGCATTACTGGACTCAGAAAGCTGTAAACTGACAATCTTGATCATTGAAGTCCTAACATTAGTTTTTGTGCATATAACTTCTAACACATTAAAAACTGTCTTACAGCATTGCAGAAAACATTTTATTTCATAAGACATAAGCATGTTTCAGTTTGGCAAGATTTGCACTGAATATTGAATGAAACAGCTTTCTCTAATAGAGAGACAAGCTTTTGAGCAGATTTGGGCTAGATTTCACTTCATTTGAACAGAAACACTATTTCAGCATTACTGGACTCAGAAAGCTGTAAACTGACAATCTTGATCATTGAAGTCCTAACATTAGTTTTTGTGCATATAACTTCTAACACATTAAAAACTGTCTTACAGCATTGCAGAAAACATTGTATTTCATATGGCATAAGCATCTATCAGTTTTGCAAGATTTGCACTGAATACTGAATGAAACCGCATTCTCTAATAGAGAGAAAAGCTTTTGAGCAGATTTGGGCTTGATTTCACTTCATTTGAACAGAAACACTATTTCAGCATTACTGGACTCAGAAAGCTGTAAACTGACAATCTTGATCATTGAAGTCCTAACATAAGTTTTTGTGTATATAGATTCTAACACATTAAAAACTGTCTTACAGCATTGCAGAAAACATTGTACTTCATAAGGCATAAGCTTGTTTCAGTTTGGCAAGATTTGCACTGAATACTGAATGAAACAGCTTTATCTAATAGAGAGAAAAGCTTTTGAGCAGATTTGGGCTTGATTTCACTTCATTTCAACAGAAACACTATTTCAGCATTACTGGACTCAGAAAGCTGTAAACTGACAATCTTGATCATTGAAGTCCTAACATAAGTTTTTGTGCATATAACTTCTAACACATTAAAAACTGTCTTACAGCATTGCAGAAAACATTGTACTTCATAAGGCATAAGCAGGTTTCAGTTTGGCAAGATTTGCACTGAATATTGAATGAAACAGCTTTCTCTAATAGAGAGAAAAGCTTTTGAGCAGATTTGGGCTTGATTTCACTTCATTTGAACAGAAACACTATTTCAACATTACTGGACTCAGAAAGCTGTAAACTGACAATCTTGATCATTGCAGTCCTAACATTAGTTTTTGTGTATATAACTTCTAACACATTAAAAACTGTCTTACAGCATTGCAGAAAACATTTTATTTCATAAGACATAAGCATGTTTCAGTTTGGCAAGATTTGCACTGAATACTGAATGAAACAGCTTTATCTAATAGAGAGAAAAGCTTTTGAGCAGATTTGGGCTTGATTTCACTTCATTTCAACAGAAACACTATTTCAGCATTACTGGACTCAGAAAGCTGTAAACTGACAATCTTGATCATTGAAGTCCTAACATAAGTTTTTGTGTATATAACTTCTAACACATTAAAAACTGTCTTACTGCATTGCAGAAAAAAATTTATTTCATAAGACATAAGCTTGTTTCAGTTTGGCAAGATTTGCACTGAATACTGAATGAAACAGCTTTATCTAATAGAGAGAAAAGCTTTTGAGCAGATTTGGGCTTGATTTCACTTCATATCAACAGAAACACTATTTCAGCATTACTGGACTCAGAAAGCTGTAAACTGACAATCTTGATCATTGAAGTCCTAACATAAGTTTTTGTGCATATAACTTCTAACACATTAAAAACTGTCTTACAGCATTGCAGAAAACATTGTACTTCATAAGGCATAAGCAGGTTTCAGTTTGGCAAGATTTGCACTGAATATTGAATGAAACAGCTTTCTCTAATAGAGAGAAAAGCTTTTGAGCAGATTTGGGCTTGATTTCACTTCATTTGAACAGAAACACTATTTCAACATTACTGGACTCAGAAAGCTGTAAACTGACAATCTTGATCATTGCAGTCCTAACATTAGTTTTTGTGTATATAACTTCTAACACATTAAAAACTGTCTTACAGCATTGCAGAAAACATTTTATTTCATAAGACATAAGCATGTTTCAGTTTGGCAAGATTTGCACTGAATACTGAATGAAACAGCTTTCTCTAATAGAGAGAAAAGCTTTTGAGCAGATTTGGGCTTGATTTCACTTCATTTGAACAGAAACACTATTTCAGCATTACTGGACTCAGAAAGCTGTAAACTGACAATCTTGATCATTGAAGTCCTAACATTAGTTTTTGTGCATATAACTTCTAACACATTAAAAACTGTCTTACAGCATTGCAGAAAACATTTTATTTCATAAGACATAAGCATGTTTCAGTTTGGCAAGATTTGCACTGAATATTGAATGAAACAGCTTTCTCTAATAGAGAGACAAGCTTTTGAGCAGATTTGGGCTAGATTTCACTTCATTTGAACAGAAACACTATTTCAGCATTACTGGACTCAGAAAGCTGTAAACTGACAATCTTGATCATTGAAGTCCTAACATTAGTTTTTGTGCATATAACTTCTAACACATTAAAAACTGTCTTACAGCATTGCAGAAAACATTGTATTTCATATGGCATAAGCATCTATCAGTTTTGCAAGATTTGCACTGAATACTGAATGAAACCGCATTCTCTAATAGAGAGAAAAGCTTTTGAGCAGATTTGGGCTTGATTTCACTTCATTTGAACAGAAACACTATTTCAGCATTACTGGACTCAGAAAGCTGTAAACTGACAATCTTGATCATTGAAGTCCTAACATAAGTTTTTGTGTATATAACTTCTAACACATTAAAAACTGTCTTACAGCATTGCAGAAAACATTGTACTTCATAAGGCATAAGCTTGTTTCAGTTTGGCAAGATTTGCACTGAATACTGAATGAAACAGCTTTATCTAATAGAGAGAAAAGCTTTTGAGCAGATTTGGGCTTGATTTCACTTCATTTCAACAGAAACACTATTTCAGCATTACTGGACTCAGAAAGCTGTAAACTGACAATCTTGATCATTGAAGTCCTAACATAAGTTTTTGTGCATATAACTTCTAACACATTAAAAACTGTCTTACAGCATTGCAGAAAACATTGTACTTCATAAGGCATAAGCTTGTTTCAGTTTGGCAAGATTTGCACTGAATACTGAATGAAACAGCTTTCTCTAATAGAGAGAAAAGCTTTTGAGCAGATTTGGGCTTGATTTCACTTCATTTGAACAGAAACACTATTTTAGCATTACTGGACTCAGAAAGCTGTAAACTGACAATCTTGATCATTGAAGTCCTAACATAAGTTTTTGTGTATATAACTTCTAACACATTAAAAACTGTCTTACTGCATTGCAGAAAACATTTTATTTCATAAGACATAAGCTTGTTTCAGTTTGGCAAGATTTGCACTGAATACTGAATGAAACAGCTTTATCTAATAGAGAGAAAAGCTTTTGAGCAGATTTGGGCTTGATTTCACTTCATATCAACAGAAACACTATTTCAGCATTACTGGACTCAGAAAGCTGTAAACTGACAATCTTGATCATTGAAGTCCTAACATAAGTTTTTGTGCATATAACTTCTAACACATTAAAAACTGTCTTACAGCATTGCAGAAAACATTTTATTTCATAAGACATAAGCATGTTTCAGTTTGGCAAGATTTGCACTGAATATTGAATGAAACAGCTTTCTCTAATAGAGAGACAAGCTTTTGAGCAGATTTGGGCTAGATTTCACTTCATTTGAACAGAAACACTATTTCAGCATTACTGGACTCAGAAAGCTGTAAACTGACAATCTTGATCATTGAAGTCCTAACATTAGTTTTTGTGCATATAACTTCTAACACATTAAAAACTGTCTTACAGCATTGCAGAAAACATTGTATTTCATATGGCATAAGCATCTATCAGTTTTGCAAGATTTGCACTGAATACTGAATGAAACCGCATTCTCTAATAGAGAGAAAAGCTTTTGAGCAGATTTGGGCTTGATTTCACTTCATTTGAACAGAAACACTATTTCAGCATTACTGGACTCAGAAAGCTGTAAACTGACAATCTTGATCATTGAAGTCCTAACATAAGTTTTTGTGTATATAACTTCTAACACATTAAAAACTGTCTTACAGCATTGCAGAAAACATTGTACTTCATAAGGCATAAGCTTGTTTCAGTTTGGCAAGATTTGCACTGAATACTGAATGAAACAGCTTTATCTAATAGAGAGAAAAGCTTTTGAGCAGATTTGGGCTTGATTTCACTTCATTTGAACAGAAACACTATTTCAGCATTACTGGACTCAGAAAGCTGTAAACTGACAATCTTGATCATTGAAGTCCTAACATAAGTTTTTGTGCATATAACTTCTAACACATTAAAAACTGTCTTACAGCATTGCAGAAAACATTGTATTTCATATGGCATAAGCATCTATCAGTTTTGCAAGATTTGCACTGAATACTGAATGAAACCGCATTCTCTAATAGAGAGAAAAGCTTTTGAGCAGATTTGGGCTTGATTTCACTTCATTTGAACAGAAACACTATTTCAGCAATACTGGACTCAGAAAGCTGTAAACTGACAATCTTGATCATTGAAGTCCTAACATAAGTTTTTGTGTATATAACTTCTAACACATTAAAAACTGTCTTACAGCATTGCAGAAAACATTGTACTTCATAAGGCATAAGCTTGTTTCAGTTTGGCAAGATTTGCACGGAATACTGAATGAAACAGCTTTATCTAATAGAGAGAAAAGCTTTTGAGCAGATTTGGGCTTGATTTCACTTCATTTCAACAGAAACACTATTTCAGCATTACTGGACTCAGAAAGCTGTAAACTGACAATCTTGATCATTGAAGTCCTAACATAAGTTTTTGTGTATATAACTTCTAACACATTAAAAACTGTCTTACTGCATTGCAGAAAACATTTTATTTCATAAGACATAAGCTTGTTTCAGTTTGGCAAGATTTGCACTGAATACTGAATGAAACAGCTTTATCTAATAGAGAGAAAAGCTTTTGAGCAGATTTGGGCTTGATTTCACTTCATATCAACAGAAACACTATTTCAGCATTACTGGACTCAGAAAGCTGTAAACTGACAATCTTGATCATTGAAGTCCTAACATAAGTTTTTGTGCATATAACTTCTAACACATTAAAAACTGTCTTACATCATTGCAGAAAACATTGTACTTCATAAGGCATAAGCAGGTTTCAGTTTGGCAAGATTTGCACTGAATATTGAATGAAACAGCTTTCTCTAATAGAGAGAAAAGCTTTTGAGCAGATTTGGGCTTGATTTCACTTCATTTGAACAGAAACACTATTTCAACATTACTGGACTCAGAAAGCTGTAAACTGACAATCTTGATCATTGCAGTCCTAACATTAGTTTTTGTGTATATAACTTCTAACACATTAAAAACTGTCTTACAGCATTGCAGAAAACATTTTATTTCATAAGACATAAGCATGTTTCAGTTTGGCAAGATTTGCACTGAATACTGAATGAAACAGCTTTCTCTAATAGAGAGAAAAGCTTTTGAGCAGATTTGGGCTTGATTTCACTTCATTTGAACAGAAACACTATTTCAGCATTACTGGACTCAGAAAGCTGTAAACTGACAATCTTGATCATTGAAGTCCTAACATTAGTTTTTGTGCATATAACTTCTAACACATTAAAAACTGTCTTACAGCATTGCAGAAAACATTTTATTTCATAAGACATAAGCATGTTTCAGTTTGGCAAGATTTGCACTGAATATTGAATGAAACAGCTTTCTCTAATAGAGAGACAAGCTTTTGAGCAGATTTGGGCTAGATTTCACTTCATTTGAACAGAAACACTATTTCAGCATTACTGGACTCAGAAAGCTGTAAACTGACAATCTTGATCATTGAAGTCCTAACATTAGTTTTTGTGCATATAACTTCTAACACATTAAAAACTGTCTTACAGCATTGCAGAAAACATTGTATTTCATATGGCATAAGCATCTATCAGTTTTGCAAGATTTGCACTGAATACTGAATGAAACCGCATTCTCTAATAGAGAGAAAAGCTTTTGAGCAGATTTGGGCTTGATTTCACTTCATTTGAACAGAAACACTATTTCAGCATTACTGGACTCAGAAAGCTGTAAACTGACAATCTTGATCATTGAAGTCCTAACATAAGTTTTTGTGTATATAACTTCTAACACATTAAAAACTGTCTTACAGCATTGCAGAAAACATTGTACTTCATAAGGCATAAGCTTGTTTCAGTTTGGCAAGATTTGCACTGAATACTGAATGAAACAGCTTTATCTAATAGAGAGAAAAGCTTTTGAGCAGATTTGGGCTTGATTTCACTTCATTTCAACAGAAACACTATTTCAGCATTACTGGACTCAGAAAGCTGTAAACTGACAATCTTGATCATTGAAGTCCTAACATAAGTTTTTGTGCATATAACTTCTAACACATTAAAAACTGTCTTACAGCATTGCAGAAAACATTGTACTTCATAAGGCATAAGCAGGTTTCAGTTTGGCAAGATTTGCACTGAATATTGAATGAAACAGCTTTCTCTAATAGAGAGAAAAGCTTTTGAGCAGATTTGGGCTTGATTTCACTTCATTTGAACAGAAACACTATTTCAACATTACTGGACTCAGAAAGCTGTAAACTGACAATCTTGATCATTGCAGTCCTAACATTAGTTTTTGTGTATATAACTTCTAACACATTAAAAACTGTCTTACAGCATTGCAGAAAACATTTTATTTCATAAGACATAAGCATGTTTCAGTTTGGCAAGATTTGCACTGAATACTGAATGAAACAGCTTTATCTAATAGAGAGAAAAGCTTTTGAGCAGATTTGGGCTTGATTTCACTTCATTTCAACAGAAACACTATTTCAGCATTACTGGACTCAGAAAGCTGTAAACTGACAATCTTGATCATTGAAGTCCTAACATAAGTTTTTGTGTATATAACTTCTAACACATTAAAAACTGTCTTACTGCATTGCAGAAAACATTTTATTTCATAAGACATAAGCTTGTTTCAGTTTGGCAAGATTTGCACTGAATACTGAATGAAACAGCTTTCTCTAATAGAGAGAAAAGCTTTTGAGCAGATTTGGGCTTGATTTCACTTCATATCAACAGAAACACTATTTCAGCATTACTGGACTCAGAAAGCTGTAAACTGACAATCTTGATCATTGAAGTCCTAACATAAGTTTTTGTGCATATAACTTCTAACACATTAAAAACTGTCTTACAGCATTGCAGAAAACATTGTACTTCATAAGGCATAAGCAGGTTTCAGTTTGGCAAGATTTGCACTGAATATTGAATGAAACAGCTTTCTCTTATAGAGAGAAAAGCTTTTGAGCAGATTTGGGCTTGATTTCACTTCATTTGAACAGAAACACTATTTCAACATTACTGGACTCAGAAAGCTGTAAACTGACAATCTTGATCATTGCAGTCCTAACATTAGTTTTTGTGTATATAACTTCTAACACATTAAAAACTGTCTTACAGCATTGCAGAAAACATTTTATTTCATAAGACATAAGCATGTTTCAGTTTGGCAAGATTTGCACTGAATACTGAATGAAACAGCTTTCTCTAATAGAGAGAAAAGCTTTTGAGCAGATTTGGGCTTGATTTCACTTCATTTGAACAGAAACACTATTTCAGCATTACTGGACTCAGAAAGCTGTAAACTGACAATCTTGATCATTGAAGTCCTAACATTAGTTTTTGTGCATATAACTTCTAACACATTAAAAACTGTCTTACAGCATTGCAGAAAACATTTTATTTCATAAGACATAAGCATGTTTCAGTTTGGCAAGATTTGCACTGAATATTGAATGAAACAGCTTTCTCTAATAGAGAGACAAGCTTTTGAGCAGATTTGGGCTAGATTTCACTTCATTTGAACAGAAACACTATTTCAGCATTACTGGACTCAGAAAGCTGTAAACTGACAATCTTGATCATTGAAGTCCTAACATTAGTTTTTGTGCATATAACTTCTAACACATTAAAAACTGTCTTACAGCATTGCAGAAAACATTGTATTTCATATGGCATAAGCATCTATCAGTTTTGCAAGATTTGCACTGAATACTGAATGAAACCGCATTCTCTAATAGAGAGAAAAGCTTTTGAGCAGATTTGGGCTTGATTTCACTTCATTTGAACAGAAACACTATTTCAGCATTACTGGACTCAGAAAGCTGTAAACTGACAATCTTGATCATTGAAGTCCTAACATAAGTTTTTGTGTATATAACTTCTAACACATTAAAAACTGTCTTACAGCATTGCAGAAAACATTGTACTTCATAAGGCATAAGCTTGTTTCAGTTTGGCAAGATTTGCACTGAATACTGAATGAAACAGCTTTATCTAATAGAGAGAAAAGCTTTTGAGCAGATTTGGGCTTGATTTCACTTCATTTGAACAGAAACACTACTTCAACATTACTGGACTCAGAAAGCTGTAAACTGACAATCTTGATCATTGCAGTCCTAACATTAGTTTTTGTGTATATAACTTCTAACACATTAAAAACTGTCTTACAGCATTGCAGAAAACATTTTATTTCATAAGACATAAGCATGTTTCAGTTTGGCAAGATTTGCACTGAATACTGAATGAAACAGCTTTCTCTAATAGAGAGAAAAGCTTTTGAGCAGATTTGGGCTTGATTTCACTTCATTTGAACAGAAACACTATTTCAGCATTACTGGACTCAGAAAGCTGTAAACTGACAATCTTGATCATTGAAGTCCTAACATTAGTTTTTGTGCATATAACTTCTAACACATTAAAAACTGTCTTACAGCATTGCAGAAAACATTTTATTTCATAAGACATAAGCATGTTTCAGTTTGGCAAGATTTGCACTGAATATTGAATGAAACAGCTTTCTCTAATAGAGAGACAAGCTTTTGAGCAGATTTGGGCTAGATTTCACTTCATTTGAACAGAAACACTATTTCAGCATTACTGGACTCAGAAAGCTGTAAACTGACAATCTTGATCATTGAAGTCCTAACATTAGTTTTTGTGCATATAACTTCTAACACATTAAAAACTGTCTTACAGCATTGCAGAAAACATTGTATTTCATATGGCATAAGCATCTATCAGTTTTGCAAGATTTGCACTGAATACTGAATGAAACCGCATTCTCTAATAGAGAGAAAAGCTTTTGAGCAGATTTGGGCTTGATTTCACTTCATTTGAACAGAAACACTATTTCAGCATTACTGGACTCAGAAAGCTGTAAACTGACAATCTTGATCATTGAAGTCCTAACATAAGTTTTTGTGTATATAGATTCTAACACATTAAAAACTGTCTTACAGCATTGCAGAAAACATTGTACTTCATAAGGCATAAGCTTGTTTCAGTTTGGCAAGATTTGCACTGAATACTGAATGAAACAGCTTTATCTAATAGAGAGAAAAGCTTTTGAGCAGATTTGGGCTTGATTTCACTTCATTTCAACAGAAACACTATTTCAGCATTACTGGACTCAGAAAGCTGTAAACTGACAATCTTGATCATTGAAGTCCTAACATAAGTTTTTGTGCATATAACTTCTAACACATTAAAAACTGTCTTACAGCATTGCAGAAAACATTGTACTTCATAAGGCATAAGCAGGTTTCAGTTTGGCAAGATTTGCACTGAATATTGAATGAAACAGCTTTCTCTAATAGAGAGAAAAGCTTTTGAGCAGATTTGGGCTTGATTTCACTTCATTTGAACAGAAACACTATTTCAACATTACTGGACTCAGAAAGCTGTAAACTGACAATCTTGATCATTGCAGTCCTAACATTAGTTTTTGTGTATATAACTTCTAACACATTAAAAACTGTCTTACAGCATTGCAGAAAACATTTTATTTCATAAGACATAAGCATGTTTCAGTTTGGCAAGATTTGCACTGAATACTGAATGAAACAGCTTTATCTAATAGAGAGAAAAGCTTTTGAGCAGATTTGGGCTTGATTTCACTTCATTTCAACAGAAACACTATTTCAGCATTACTGGACTCAGAAAGCTGTAAACTGACAATCTTGATCATTGAAGTCCTAACATAAGTTTTTGTGTATATAACTTCTAACACATTAAAAACTGTCTTACTGCATTGCAGAAAAAAATTTATTTCATAAGACATAAGCTTGTTTCAGTTTGGCAAGATTTGCACTGAATACTGAATGAAACAGCTTTATCTAATAGAGAGAAAAGCTTTTGAGCAGATTTGGGCTTGATTTCACTTCATATCAACAGAAACACTATTTCAGCATTACTGGACTCAGAAAGCTGTAAACTGACAATCTTGATCATTGAAGTCCTAACATAAGTTTTTGTGCATATAACTTCTAACACATTAAAAACTGTCTTACAGCATTGCAGAAAACATTGTACTTCATAAGGCATAAGCAGGTTTCAGTTTGGCAAGATTTGCACTGAATATTGAATGAAACAGCTTTCTCTAATAGAGAGAAAAGCTTTTGAGCAGATTTGGGCTTGATTTCACTTCATTTGAACAGAAACACTATTTCAACATTACTGGACTCAGAAAGCTGTAAACTGACAATCTTGATCATTGCAGTCCTAACATTAGTTTTTGTGTATATAACTTCTAACACATTAAAAACTGTCTTACAGCATTGCAGAAAACATTTTATTTCATAAGACATAAGCATGTTTCAGTTTGGCAAGATTTGCACTGAATACTGAATGAAACAGCTTTCTCTAATAGAGAGAAAAGCTTTTGAGCAGATTTGGGCTTGATTTCACTTCATTTGAACAGAAACACTATTTCAGCATTACTGGACTCAGAAAGCTGTAAACTGACAATCTTGATCATTGAAGTCCTAACATTAGTTTTTGTGCATATAACTTCTAACACATTAAAAACTGTCTTACAGCATTGCAGAAAACATTTTATTTCATAAGACATAAGCATGTTTCAGTTTGGCAAGATTTGCACTGAATATTGAATGAAACAGCTTTCTCTAATAGAGAGACAAGCTTTTGAGCAGATTTGGGCTAGATTTCACTTCATTTGAACAGAAACACTATTTCAGCATTACTGGACTCAGAAAGCTGTAAACTGACAATCTTGATCATTGAAGTCCTAACATTAGTTTTTGTGCATATAACTTCTAACACATTAAAAACTGTCTTACAGCATTGCAGAAAACATTGTATTTCATATGGCATAAGCATCTATCAGTTTTGCAAGATTTGCACTGAATACTGAATGAAACCGCATTCTCTAATAGAGAGAAAAGCTTTTGAGCAGATTTGGGCTTGATTTCACTTCATTTGAACAGAAACACTATTTCAGCATTACTGGACTCAGAAAGCTGTAAACTGACAATCTTGATCATTGAAGTCCTAACATAAGTTTTTGTGTATATAACTTCTAACACATTAAAAACTGTCTTACAGCATTGCAGAAAACATTGTACTTCATAAGGCATAAGCTTGTTTCAGTTTGGCAAGATTTGCACTGAATACTGAATGAAACAGCTTTATCTAATAGAGAGAAAAGCTTTTGAGCAGATTTGGGCTTGATTTCACTTCATTTCAACAGAAACACTATTTCAGCATTACTGGACTCAGAAAGCTGTAAACTGACAATCTTGATCATTGAAGTCCTAACATAAGTTTTTGTGCATATAACTTCTAACACATTAAAAACTGTCTTACAGCATTGCAGAAAACATTGTACTTCATAAGGCATAAGCAGGTTTCAGTTTGGCAAGATTTGCACTGAATATTGAATGAAACAGCTTTCTCTAATAGAGAGAAAAGCTTTTGAGCAGATTTGGGCTTGATTTCACTTCATTTGAACAGAAACACTATTTCAACATTACTGGACTCAGAAAGCTGTAAACTGACAATCTTGATCATTGCAGTCCTAACATTAGTTTTTGTGTATATAACTTCTAACACATTAAAAACTGTCTTACAGCATTGCAGAAAACATTTTATTTCATAAGACATAAGCATGTTTCAGTTTGGCAAGATTTGCACTGAATACTGAATGAAACAGCTTTCTCTAATAGAGAGAAAAGCTTTTGAGCAGATTTGGGCTTGATTTCACTTCATTTGAACAGAAACACTATTTCAGCATTACTGGACTCAGAAAGCTGTAAACTGACAATCTTGATCATTGAAGTCCTAACATTAGTTTTTGTGCATATAACTTCTAACACATTAAAAACTGTCTTACAGCATTGCAGAAAACATTTTATTTCATAAGACATAAGCATGTTTCAGTTTGGCAAGATTTGCACTGAATATTGAATGAAACAGCTTTCTCTAATAGAGAGACAAGCTTTTGAGCAGATTTGGGCTAGATTTCACTTCATTTGAACAGAAACACTATTTCAGCATTACTGGACTCAGAAAGCTGTAAACTGACAATCTTGATCATTGAAGTCCTAACATAAGTTTTTGTGCATATAACTTCTAACACATTAAAAACTGTCTTACAGCATTGCAGAAAACATTGTATTTCATATGGCATAAGCATCTATCAGTTTGGCAAGATTTGCACTGAATACTGAATGAAACCGCATTCTCTAATAGAGAGAAAAGCTTTTGAGCAGATTTGGGCTTGATTTCACTTCATTTGAACAGAAACACTATTTCAGCATTACTGGACTCAGAAAGCTGTAAACTGACAATCTTGATCATTGAAGTCCTAACATAAGTTTTTGTGCATATAACTTCTAACACATTAAAAACTGTCTTACAGCATTGCAGAAAACATTGTATTTCATATGGCACAAGCATCTATCAGTTTTGCAAGATTTGCACTGAATACTGAATGAAACCGCATTCTCTAATAGAGAGAAAAGCTTTTGAGCAGATTTGGGCTTGATTTCACTTCATTTGAACAGAAACACTATTTCAGCATTACTGGACTCAGAAAGCTGTAAACTGACAATCTTGATCATTGAAGTCCTAACATAAGTTTTTGTGTATATAACTTCTAACACATTAAAAACTGTCTTACAGCATTGCAGAAAACATTGTACTTCATAAGGCATAAGCTTGTTTCAGTTTGGCAAGATTTGCACTGAATACTGAATGAAACAGCTTTATCTAATAGAGAGAAAAGCTTTTGAGCAGATTTGGGCTTGATTTCACTTCATTTCAACAGAAACACTATTTCAGCATTACTGGACTCAGAAAGCTGTAAACTGACAATCTTGATCATTGAAGTCCTAACATAAGTTTTTGTGTATATAACTTCTAACACATTAAAAACTGTCTTACTGCATTGCAGAAAACATTTTATTTCATAAGACATAAGCTTGTTTCAGTTTGGCAAGATTTGCACTGAATACTGAATGAAACAGCTTTATCTAATACAGAGAAAAGCTTTTGAGCAGATTTGGGCTTGATTTCACTTCATATCAACAGAAACACTATTTCAGCATTACTGGACTCAGAAAGCTGTAAACTGACAATCTTGATCATTGAAGTCCTAACATAAGTTTTTGTGCATATAACTTCTAACACATTAAAAACTGTCTTACATCATTGCAGAAAACATTGTACTTCATAAGGCATAAGCAGGTTTCAGTTTGGCAAGATTTGCACTGAATATTGAATGAAACAGCTTTCTCTAATAGAGAGAAAAGCTTTTGAGCAGATTTGGGCTTGATTTCACTTCATTTGAACAGAAACACTATTTCAACATTACTGGACTCAGAAAGCTGTAAACTGACAATCTTGATCATTGCAGTCCTAACATTAGTTTTTGTGTATATAACTTCTAACACATTAAAAACTGTCTTACAGCATTGCAGAAAACATTTTATTTCATAAGACATAAGCATGTTTCAGTTTGGCAAGATTTGCACTGAATACTGAATGAAACAGCTTTCTCTAATAGAGAGAAAAGCTTTTGAGCAGATTTGGGCTTGATTTCACTTCATTTGAACAGAAACACTATTTCAGCATTACTGGACTCAGAAAGCTGTAAACTGACAATCTTGATCATTGAAGTCCTAACATTAGTTTTTGTGCATATAACTTCTAACACATTAAAAACTGTCTTACAGCATTGCAGAAAACATTTTATTTCATAAGACATAAGCATGTTTCAGTTTGGCAAGATTTGCACTGAATATTGAATGAAACAGCTTTCTCTAATAGAGAGACAAGCTTTTGAGCAGATTTGGGCTAGATTTCACTTCATTTGAACAGAAACACTATTTCAGCATTACTGGACTCAGAAAGCTGTAAACTGACAATCTTGATCATTGAAGTCCTAACATTAGTTTTTGTGCATATAACTTCTAACACATTAAAAACTGTCTTACAGCATTGCAGAAAACATTTTATTTCATAAGACATAAGCATGATTCAGTTTGGCAAGATTTGCACTGAATACTGAATGAAACAGCTTTATCTAATAGAGAGAAAAGCTTTTGAGCAGATTTGGGCTTGATTTCACTTCATTTCAACAGAAACACTATTTCAGCATTACTGGACTCAGAAAGCTGTAAACTGACAATCTTGATCATTGAAGTCCTAACATAAGTTTTTGTGTATATAACTTCTAACACATTAAAAACTGTCTTACTGCATTGCAGAAAACATTTTATTTCATAAGACATAAGCTTGTTTCAGTTTGGCAAGATTTGCACTGAATACTGAATGAAACAGCTTTATCTAATAGAGAGAAAAGCTTTTGAGCAGATTTGGGCTTGATTTCACTTCATATCAACAGAAACACTATTTCAGCATTACTGGACTCAGAAAGCTGTAAACTGACAATCTTGATCATTGAAGTCCTAACATAAGTTTTTGTGCATATAACTTCTAACACATTAAAAACTGTCTTACAGCATTGCAGAAAACATTGTACTTCATAAGGCATAAGCAGGTTTCAGTTTGGCAAGATTTGCACTGAATATTGAATGAAACAGCTTTCTCTAATAGAGAGAAAAGCTTTTGAGCAGATTTGGGCTTGATTTCACTTCATTTGAACAGAAACACTATTTCAACATTACTGGACTCAGAAAGCTGTAAACTGACAATCTTGATCATTGCAGTCCTAACATTAGTTTTTGTGTATATAACTTCTAACACATTAAAAACTGTCTTACAGCATTGCAGAAAACATTTTATTTCATAAGACATAAGCATGTTTCAGTTTGGCAAGATTTGCACTGAATACTGAATGAAACAGCTTTCTCTAATAGAGAGAAAAGCTTTTGAGCAGATTTGGGCTTGATTTCACTTCATTTGAACAGAAACACTATTTCAGCATTACTGGACTCAGAAAGCTGTAAACTGACAATCTTGATCATTGAAGTCCTAACATTAGTTTTTGTGCATATAACTTCTAACACATTAAAAACTGTCTTACAGCATTGCAGAAAACATTTTATTTCATAAGACATAAGCATGTTTCAGTTTGGCAAGATTTGCACTGAATATTGAATGAAACAGCTTTCTCTAATAGAGAGACAAGCTTTTGAGCAGATTTGGGCTAGATTTCACTTCATTTGAACAGAAACACTATTTCAGCATTACTGGACTCAGAAAGCTGTAAACTGACAATCTTGATCATTGAAGTCCTAACATTAGTTTTTGTGCATATAACTTCTAACACATTAAAAACTGTCTTACAGCATTGCAGAAAACATTGTATTTCATATGGCATAAGCATCTATCAGTTTTGCAAGATTTGCACTGAATACTGAATGAAACCGCATTCTCTAATAGAGAGAAAAGCTTTTGAGCAGATTTGGGCTTGATTTCACTTCATTTGAACAGAAACACTATTTCAGCATTACTGGACTCAGAAAGCTGTAAACTGACAATCTTGATCATTGAAGTCCTAACATAAGTTTTTGTGTATATAACTTCTAACACATTAAAAACTGTCTTACAGCATTGCAGAAAACATTGTACTTCATAAGGCATAAGCTTGTTTCAGTTTGGCAAGATTTGCACTGAATACTGAATGAAACAGCTTTATCTAATAGAGAGAAAAGCTTTTGAGCAGATTTGGGCTTGATTTCACTTCATTTCAACAGAAACACTATTTCAGCATTACTGGACTCAGAAAGCTGTAAACTGACAATCTTGATCATTGAAGTCCTAACATAAGTTTTTGTGCATATAACTTCTAACACATTAAAAACTGTCTTACAGCATTGCAGAAAACATTGTACTTCATAAGGCATAAGCATGTTTCAGTTTGGCAAGATTTGCACTGAATATTGAATGAAACAGCTTTCTCTAATAGAGAGAAAAGCTTTTGAGCAGATTTGGGCTTGATTTCACTTCATTTGAACAGAAACACTATTTCAACATTACTGGACTCAGAAAGCTGTAAACTGACAATCTTGATCATTGCAGTCCTAACATTAGTTTTTGTGTATATAACTTCTAACACATTAAAAACTGTCTTACAGCATTGCAGAAAACATTTTATTTCATAAGACATAAGCATGTTTCAGTTTGGCAAGATTTGCACTGAATACTGAATGAAACAGCTTTCTCTAATAGAGAGAAAAGCTTTTGAGCAGATTTGGGCTTGATTTCACTTCATTTGAACAGAAACACTATTTCAGCATTACTGGACTCAGAAAGCTGTAAACTGACAATCTTGATCATTGAAGTCCTAACATTAGTTTTTGTGCATATAACTTCTAACACATTAAAAACTGTCTTACAGCATTGCAGAAAACATTTTATTTCATAAGACATAAGCATGTTTCAGTTTGGCAAGATTTGCACTGAATATTGAATGAAACAGCTTTCTCTAATAGAGAGACAAGCTTTTGAGCAGATTTGGGCTAGATTTCACTTCATTTGAACAGAAACACTATTTCAGCATTACTGGACTCAGAAAGCTGTAAACTGACAATCTTGATCATTGAAGTCCTAACATAAGTTTTTGTGCATATAACTTCTAACACATTAAAAACTGTCTTACAGCATTGCAGAAAACATTGTATTTCATATGGCATAAGCATCTATCAGTTTGGCAAGATTTGCACTGAATACTGAATGAAACCGCATTCTCCAATAGAGAGAAAAGCTTTTGAGCAGATTTGGGCTTGATTTCACTTCATTTGAACAGAAACACTATTTCAGCATTACTGGACTCAGAAAGCTGTAAACTGACAATCTTGATCATTGAAGTCCTAACATAAGTTTTTGTGCATATAACTTCTAACACATTAAAAACTGTCTTACAGCATTGCAGAAAACATTGTACTTCATAAGACATAAGCTTGTTTCAGTTTGGCAAGATTTGCACTGAATACTGAATGAAACAGCTTTATCCAATAGAGAGAAAAGCTTTTGAGCAGATTTGGGCTTGATTTCACTTCATTTAAACAGAAACACTATTTCAGCATTACTGGACTCAGAAAGCTGTAAACTGACAATCTTGATCATTGAAGTCCTAACATAAGTTTTTGTGCACATAACTTCTAACACATTAAAAACTGTCTTACAGCATTGCAGAAAACATTGTACTTCATAAGGCATAAGCTTGTTTCAGTTTGGCTAGATTTGCACTGAATATTGAATGAAACAGCTTTCTCTAATAGAGAGAAAAGCTTTTGAGCAGATTTGGGCTTGATTTCACTTCATTTGAACAGAAACACTATTTCAGCATTACTGGACTCAGAAAGCTGTAAACTGACAATCTTGATCATTGAAGTCCTAACATAAGTTTTTGTGTATATAACTTCTAACACATTAAAAACTGTCTTACAGCATTGCAGAAAACATTGTACTTCATAAGGCATAAGCTTGTTTCAGTTTGGCAAGATTTGCACTGAATACTGAATGAAACAGCTTTATCTAATAGAGAGAAAAGCTTTTGAGCAGATTTGGGCTTGATTTCACTTCATTTCAACAAAAACACTATTTCAGCATTACTGGACTCAGAAAGCTGTAAACTGACAATCTTGATCATTGAAGTCCTAACATAAGTTTTTGTGCATATAACTTCTAACACATTAAAAACTGTCTTACAGCATTGCAGAAAACATTGTACTTCATAAGGCATAAGCTTGTTTCAGTTTGGCAAGATTTGCACTGAATACTGAATGAAACCGCATTCTCTAATAGAGAGAAAAGCTTTTGAGCAGATTTGGGCTTGATTTCACTTCATTTGAACAGAAACACTATTTCAGCATTACTGGACTCAGAAAGCTGTAAACTGACAATCTTGATCATTGAAGTCCTAACATAAGTTTTTGTGTATATAACTTCTAACACATTAAAAACTGTCTTACAGCATTGCAGAAAACATTGTACTTCATAAGGCATAAGCTTGTTTCAGTTTGGCAAGATTTGCACTGAATACTGAATGAAACAGCTTTATCTAATAGAGAGAAAAGCTTTTGAGCAGATTTGGGCTTGATTTCACTTCATTTCAACAGAAACACTATTTCAGCATTACTGGACTCAGAAAGCTGTAAACTGACAATCTTGATCATTGAAGTCCTAACATAAGTTTTTGTGCATATAACTTCTAACACATTAAAAACTGTCTTACAGCATTGCAGAAAACATTGTACTTCATAAGGCATAAGCAGGTTTCAGTTTGGCAAGATTTGCACTGAATATTGAATGAAACAGCTTTCTCTAATAGAGAGAAAAGCTTTTGAGCAGATTTGGGCTTGATTTCACTTCATTTGAACAGAAACACTATTTCAACATTACTGGACTCAGAAAGCTGTAAACTGACAATCTTGATCATTGCAGTCCTAACATTAGTTTTTGTGTATATAACTTCTAACACATTAAAAACTGTCTTACAGCATTGCAGAAAACATTTTATTTCATAAGACATAAGCATGTTTCAGTTTGGCAAGATTTGCACTGAATACTGAATGAAACAGCTTTCTCTAATAGAGAGAAAAGCTTTTGAGCAGATTTGGGCTTGATTTCACTTCATTTGAACAGAAACACTATTTCAGCATTACTGGACTCAGAAAGCTGTAAACTGACAATCTTGATCATTGAAGTCCTAACATTAGTTTTTGTGCATATAACTTCTAACACATTAAAAACTGTCTTACAGCATTGCAGAAAACATTTTATTTCATAAGACATAAGCATGTTTCAGTTTGGCAAGATTTGCACTGAATATTGAATGAAACAGCTTTCTCTAATAGAGAGACAAGCTTTTGAGCAGATTTGGGCTAGATTTCACTTCATTTGAACAGAAACACTATTTCAGCATTACTGGACTCAGAAAGCTGTAAACTGACAATCTTGATCATTGAAGTCCTAACATAAGTTTTTGTGCATATAACTTCTAACACATTAAAAACTGTCTTACAGCATTGCAGAAAACATTGTATTTCATATGGCATAAGCATATATCAGTTTGGCAAGATTTGCACTGAATACTGAATGAAACCGCATTCTCTAATAGAGAGAAAAGCTTTTGAGCAGATTTGGGCTTGATTTCACTTCATTTGAACAGAAACACTATTTCAGCATTACTGGACTCAGAAAGCTGTAAACTGACAATCTTGATCATTGAAGTCCTAACATAAGTTTTTGTGCATATAACTTCTAACACATTAAAAACTGTCTTACAGCATTGCAGAAAACATTGTATTTCATATGGCACAAGCATCTATCAGTTTTGCAAGATTTGCACTGAATACTGAATGAAACCGCATTCTCTAATAGAGAGAAAAGCTTTTGAGCAGATTTGGGCTTGATTTCACTTCATTTGAACAGAAACACTATTTCAGCATTACTGGACTCAGAAAGCTGTAAACTGACAATCTTGATCATTGAAGTCCTAACATAAGTTTTTGTGTATATAACTTCTAACACATTAAAAACTGTCTTACAGCATTGCAGAAAACATTGTACTTCATAAGGCATAAGCTTGTTTCAGTTTGGCAAGATTTGCACTGAATACTGAATGAAACAGCTTTATCTAATAGAGAGAAAAGCTTTTGAGCAGATTTGGGCTTGATTTCACTTCATTTCAACAGAAACACTATTTCAGCATTACTGGACTCAGAAAGCTGTAAACTGACAATCTTGATCATTGAAGTCCTAACATAAGTTTTTGTGTATATAACTTCTAACACATTAAAAACTGTCTTACTGCATTGCAGAAAACATTTTATTTCATAAGACATAAGCTTGTTTCAGTTTGGCAAGATTTGCACTGAATACTGAATGAAACAGCTTTATCTAATAGAGAGAAAAGCTTTTGAGCAGATTTGGGCTTGATTTCACTTCATATCAACAGAAACACTATTTCAGCATTACTGGACTCAGAAAGCTGTAAACTGACAATCTTGATCATTGAAGTCCTAACATAAGTTTTTGTGCATATAACTTCTAACACATTAAAAACTGTCTTACATCATTGCAGAAAACATTGTACTTCATAAGGCATAAGCAGGTTTCAGTTTGGCAAGATTTGCACTGAATATTGAATGAAACAGCTTTCTCTAATAGAGAGAAAAGCTTTTGAGCAGATTTGGGCTTGATTTCACTTCATTTGAACAGAAACACTATTTCAACATTACTGGACTCAGAAAGCTGTAAACTGACAATCTTGATCATTGCAGTCCTAACATTAGTTTTTGTGTATATAACTTCTAACACATTAAAAACTGTCTTACAGCATTGCAGAAAACATTTTATTTCATAAGACATAAGCATGTTTCAGTTTGGCAAGATTTGCACTGAATACTGAATGAAACAGCTTTCTCTAATAGAGAGAAAAGCTTTTGAGCAGATTTGGGCTTGATTTCACTTCATTTGAACAGAAACACTATTTCAGCATTACTGGACTCAGAAAGCTGTAAACTGACAATCTTGATCATTGAAGTCCTAACATTAGTTTTTGTGCATATAACTTCTAACACATTAAAAACTGTCTTACAGCATTGCAGAAAACATTTTATTTCATAAGACATAAGCATGTTTCAGTTTGGCAAGATTTGCACTGAATATTGAATGAAACAGCTTTCTCTAATAGAGAGACAAGCTTTTGAGCAGATTTGGGCTAGATTTCACTTCATTTGAACAGAAACACTATTTCAGCATTACTGGACTCAGAAAGCTGTAAACTGACAATCTTGATCATTGAAGTCCTAACATTAGTTTTTGTGCATATAACTTCTAACACATTAAAAACTGTCTTACAGCATTGCAGAAAACATTTTATTTCATAAGACATAAGCATGATTCAGTTTGGCAAGATTTGCACTGAATACTGAATGAAACAGCTTTATCTAATAGAGAGAAAAGCTTTTGAGCAGATTTGGGCTTGATTTCACTTCATTTCAACAGAAACACTATTTCAGCATTACTGGACTCAGAAAGCTGTAAACTGACAATCTTGATCATTGAAGTCCTAACATAAGTTTTTGTGTATATAACTTCTAACACATTAAAAACTGTCTTACTGCATTGCAGAAAACATTTTATTTCATAAGACATAAGCTTGTTTCAGTTTGGCAAGATTTGCACTGAATACTGAATGAAACAGCTTTATCTAATAGAGAGAAAAGCTTTTGAGCAGATTTGGGCTTGATTTCACTTCATATCAACAGAAACACTATTTCAGCATTACTGGACTCAGAAAGCTGTAAACTGACAATCTTGATCATTGAAGTCCTAACATAAGTTTTTGTGCATATAACTTCTAACACATTAAAAACTGTCTTACAGCATTGCAGAAAACATTGTACTTCATAAGGCATAAGCAGGTTTCAGTTTGGCAAGATTTGCACTGAATATTGAATGAAACAGCTTTCTCTAATAGAGAGAAAAGCTTTTGAGCAGATTTGGGCTTGATTTCACTTCATTTGAACAGAAACACTATTTCAACATTACTGGACTCAGAAAGCTGTAAACTGACAATCTTGATCATTGCAGTCCTAACATTAGTTTTTGTGTATATAACTTCTAACACATTAAAAACTGTCTTACAGCATTGCAGAAAACATTTTATTTCATAAGACATAAGCATGTTTCAGTTTGGCAAGATTTGCACTGAATACTGAATGAAACAGCTTTCTCTAATAGAGAGAAAAGCTTTTGAGCAGATTTGGGCTTGATTTCACTTCATTTGAACAGAAACACTATTTCAGCATTACTGGACTCAGAAAGCTGTAAACTGACAATCTTGATCATTGAAGTCCTAACATTAGTTTTTGTGCATATAACTTCTAACACATTAAAAACTGTCTTACAGCATTGCAGAAAACATTTTATTTCATAAGACATAAGCATGTTTCAGTTTGGCAAGATTTGCACTGAATATTGAATGAAACAGCTTTCTCTAATAGAGAGACAAGCTTTTGAGCAGATTTGGGCTAGATTTCACTTCATTTGAACAGAAACACTATTTCAGCATTACTGGACTCAGAAAGCTGTAAACTGACAATCTTGATCATTGAAGTCCTAACATTAGTTTTTGTGCATATAACTTCTAACACATTAAAAACTGTCTTACAGCATTGCAGAAAACATTGTATTTCATATGGCATAAGCATCTATCAGTTTTGCAAGATTTGCACTGAATACTGAATGAAACCGCATTCTCTAATAGAGAGAAAAGCTTTTGAGCAGATTTGGGCTTGATTTCACTTCATTTGAACAGAAACACTATTTCAGCATTACTGGACTCAGAAAGCTGTAAACTGACAATCTTGATCATTGAAGTCCTAACATAAGTTTTTGTGTATATAACTTCTAACACATTAAAAACTGTCTTACAGCATTGCAGAAAACATTGTACTTCATAAGGCATAAGCTTGTTTCAGTTTGGCAAGATTTGCACTGAATACTGAATGAAACAGCTTTATCTAATAGAGAGAAAAGCTTTTGAGCAGATTTGGGCTTGATTTCACTTCATTTCAACAGAAACACTATTTCAGCATTACTGGACTCAGAAAGCTGTAAACTGACAATCTTGATCATTGAAGTCCTAACATAAGTTTTTGTGCATATAACTTCTAACACATTAAAAACTGTCTTACAGCATTGCAGAAAACATTGTACTTCATAAGGCATAAGCATGTTTCAGTTTGGCAAGATTTGCACTGAATATTGAATGAAACAGCTTTCTCTAATAGAGAGAAAAGCTTTTGAGCAGATTTGGGCTTGATTTCACTTCATTTGAACAGAAACACTATTTCAACATTACTGGACTCAGAAAGCTGTAAACTGACAATCTTGATCATTGCAGTCCTAACATTAGTTTTTGTGTATATAACTTCTAACACATTAAAAACTGTCTTACAGCATTGCAGAAAACATTTTATTTCATAAGACATAAGCATGTTTCAGTTTGGCAAGATTTGCACTGAATACTGAATGAAACAGCTTTCTCTAATAGAGAGAAAAGCTTTTGAGCAGATTTGGGCTTGATTTCACTTCATTTGAACAGAAACACTATTTCAGCATTACTGGACTCAGAAAGCTGTAAACTGACAATCTTGATCATTGAAGTCCTAACATTAGTTTTTGTGCATATAACTTCTAACACATTAAAAACTGTCTTACAGCATTGCAGAAAACATTTTATTTCATAAGACATAAGCATGTTTCAGTTTGGCAAGATTTGCACTGAATATTGAATGAAACAGCTTTCTCTAATAGAGAGACAAGCTTTTGAGCAGATTTGGGCTAGATTTCACTTCATTTGAACAGAAACACTATTTCAGCATTACTGGACTCAGAAAGCTGTAAACTGACAATCTTGATCATTGAAGTCCTAACATAAGTTTTTGTGCATATAACTTCTAACACATTAAAAACTGTCTTACAGCATTGCAGAAAACATTGTATTTCATATGGCATAAGCATCTACCAGTTTGGCAAGATTTGCACTGAATACTGAATGAAACCGCATTCTCCAATAGAGAGAAAAGCTTTTGAGCAGATTTGGGCTTGATTTCACTTCATTTGAACAGAAACACTATTTCAGCATTACTGGACTCAGAAAGCTGTAAACTGACAATCTTGATCATTGAAGTCCTAACATAAGTTTTTGTGCATATAACTTCTAACACATTAAAAACTGTCTTACAGCATTGCAGAAAACATTGTACTTCATAAGACATAAGCTTGTTTCAGTTTGGCAAGATTTGCACTGAATACTGAATGAAACAGCTTTATCCAATAGAGAGAAAAGCTTTTGAGCAGATTTGGGCTTGATTTCACTTCATTTAAACAGAAACACTATTTCAGCATTACTGGACTCAGAAAGCTGTAAACTGACAATCTTGATCATTGAAGTCCTAACATAAGTTTTTGTGCACATAACTTCTAACACATTAAAAACTGTCTTACAGCATTGCAGAAAACATTGTACTTCATAAGGCATAAGCTTGTTTCAGTTTGGCTAGATTTGCACTGAATATTGAATGAAACAGCTTTCTCTAATAGAGAGAAAAGCTTTTGAGCAGATTTGGGCTTGATTTCACTTCATTTGAACAGAAACACTATTTCAGCATTACTGGACTCAGAAAGCTGTAAACTGACAATCTTGATCATTGAAGTCCTAACATAAGTTTTTGTGTATATAACTTCTAACACATTAAAAACTGTCTTACAGCATTGCAGAAAACATTGTACTTCATAAGGCATAAGCTTGTTTCAGTTTGGCAAGATTTGCACTGAATACTGAATGAAACAGCTTTATCTAATAGAGAGAAAAGCTTTTGAGCAGATTTGGGCTTGATTTCACTTCATTTCAACAAAAACACTATTTCAGCATTACTGGACTCAGAAAGCTGTAAACTGACAATCTTGATCATTGAAGTCCTAACATAAGTTTTTGTGCATATAACTTCTAACACATTAAAAACTGTCTTACAGCATTGCAGAAAACATTGTACTTCATAAGGCATAAGCTTGTTTCAGTTTGGCAAGATTTGCACTGAATACTGAATGAAACAGCTTTCTCTAATAGAGAGAAAAGCTTTTGAGCAGATTTGGGCTTGATTTCACTTCATTTGAACAGAAACACTATTTTAGCATTACTGGACTCAGAAAGCTGTAAACTGACAATCTTGATCATTGAAGTCCTAACATAAGTTTTTGTGTATATAACTTCTAACACATTAAAAACTGTCTTACTGCATTGCAGAAAACATTTTATTTCATAAGACATAAGCTTGTTTCAGTTTGGCAAGATTTGCACTGAATACTGAATGAAACAGCTTTATCTAATAGAGAGAAAAGCTTTTGAGCAGATTTGGGCTTGATTTCACTTCATATCAACAGAAACACTATTTCAGCATTACTGGACTCAGAAAGCTGTAAACTGACAATCTTGATCATTGAAGTCCTAACATAAGTTTTTGTGCATATAACTTCTAACACATTAAAAACTGTCTTACAGCATTGCAGAAAACATTTTATTTCATAAGACATAAGCATGTTTCAGTTTGGCAAGATTTGCACTGAATATTGAATGAAACAGCTTTCTCTAATAGAGAGACAAGCTTTTGAGCAGATTTGGGCTAGATTTCACTTCATTTGAACAGAAACACTATTTCAGCATTACTGGACTCAGAAAGCTGTAAACTGACAATCTTGATCATTGAAGTCCTAACATAAGTTTTTGTGTATATAACTTCTAACACATTAAAAACTGTCTTACAGCATTGCAGAAAACATTGTACTTCATAAGGCATAAGCTTGTTTCAGTTTGGCAAGATTTGCACTGAATACTGAATGAAACAGCTTTATCTAATAGAGAGAAAAGCTTTTGAGCAGATTTGGGCTTGATTTCACTTCATTTCAACAGAAACACTATTTCAGCATTACTGGACTCAGAAAGCTGTAAACTGACAATCTTGATCATTGAAGTCCTAACATAAGTTTTTGTGCATATAACTTCTAACACATTAAAAACTGTCTTACAGCATTGCAGAAAACATTGTACTTCATAAGACATAAGCTTGTTTCAGTTTGGCAAGATTTGCACTGAATACTGAATGAAACAGCTTTATCTAATAGAGAGAAAAGCTTTTGAGCAGATTTGGGCTTGATTTCACTTCATTTCAACAGAAACACTATTTCAGCATTACTGGACTCAGAAAGCTGTAAACTGACAATCTTGATCATTGAAGTCCTAACATAAGTTTTTGTGCATATAACTTCTAACACATTAAAAACTGTCTTACAGCATTGCAGAAAACATTGTACTTCATAAGACATAAGCTTGTTTCAGTTTGGCAAGATTTGCACTGAATACTGAATGAAACAGCTTTATCTAATAGAGAGAAAAGCTTTTGAGCAGATTTGGGCTTGATTTCACTTCATTTCAACAGAAAGCTGTAAACTTATAATCTTGATCATTGAAGTCCTAACATACGTTTTTGTGCATATAACTTCTAACACATTAAAAACTGTCTTACAGCATTGCAGAAAACATTGTACTTCATAAGGCATAAGCTTGTTTCAGTTTGGCAAGATTTGCACTGAATATTGAATGAAACAGCTTTCTCTAATAGAGAGAAAAGCTTTTGAGCAGATTTGGGCTTGATTTCACTTCATTTGAACAGAAACACTATTTCAACATTACTGGACTCAGAAAGCTGTAAACTGACAATCTTGATCATTGCAGTCCTAACATTAGTTTTTGTGTATATAACTTCTAACACATTAAAAACTGTCTTACAGCATTGCAGAAAACATTTTATTTCATAAGACATAAGCATGTTTCAGTTTGGCAAGATTTTCACTGAATACTGAATGAAACAGCTTTATCTAATAGAGAGAAAAGCTTTTGAGCAGATTTGGGCTTGATTTCACTTCATTTGAACAGAAACACTATTTCAGCATTACTGGACTCAGAAAGCTGTAAACTGACAATCTTGATCATTGAAGTCCTAACATTAGTTTTTGTGCATATAACTTCTAACACATTAAAAACTGTCTTACAGCATTGCAGAAAACATTTTATTTCATAAGACATAAGCATGTTTCAGTTTGGCAAGATTTGCACTGAATATTGAATGAAACAGCTTGCTCTAATAGAGAGACAAGCTTTTGAGCAGATTTGGGCTAGATTTCACTTCATTTGAACAGAAGCACTATTTCAGCATTACTGGACTCAGAAAGCTGTAAACTGACAATCTTGATCATTGAAGTCCTAACATAAGTTTTTGTCAATATAACTTCTAACACATTAAAAACTGTCTTACAGCATTGCAGAAAACATTGTATTTCATAAGGCATAAACATCTTTCAGTTTGGCAAGATTTGCACTGAATACTGAATGAAACAGCTTTCTCTAATAGAGAGAAAAGCTTTTGAGCAGATTTGGGCTTGATTTCACTTCATTTGAACATAAGCACTATTTCAACATTACTGGACTCAGAAGGCTGTAAACTGACAATCTTGATCATTGAAGTCCTAACATTAGTTTTTGTGTATATAACTTCTAACACATTAAAAACTGTCTTACAGCATTGCAGAAAACATTGTATTTCATAAGGCATAAGCATCTATCAGTTTGGCAAGATTTGTACTGAATACTGAATCAAACAGCTTTCTCTAATAGAGAGACAAGCTTTTGAGCAGATTTGGGCTAGATTTCACTTCATTTGAACAGAAGCACTATTTCAACATTACTGGACTCAGAAAGCTGTAAACTGACAATCTTGATCATTGAAGTCCTAACATAAGTTTTTGTGCATATAACTTCTAACACATTAAAAACTGTCTTACAGCATTGCAGAAAACATTGTATTTCACAAGGCATAAACATCTTTCAGTTTGGCAAGATTTGCACTGAATACTGAATGAAACAGCTTTCTCTAATAGAGAGACAAGCTTTTGAGCAGATTTGGGCTAGATTTCACTTCATTTGAACAGAAGCACTATTTCAACATTACTGGACTCAGAAAGCTGTAAACTGACAATCTTGATCATTGAAGTCCTAACATAAGTTTTTGTGCATATAACGTCTAATACATTAAAAACTGTCTTACAGCATTGCAGAAAACATTGTATTTCATAAGGCACAAGCATCTTTCAGTATGGCAAGATTTGCACTGAATATTGAATGAAACAGCTTTCTCTATTAGAGAGACAAGCTTTTGAGCAGATTTGGGCTAGTTTCACTTCATTTGAACAGAAGCACTATTTCAACATTACTGGACTCAGAAAGCTGTAAACTGACAATCTTGATCATTGAAGTCCTAACATTAGTTTTTGTGCATATAACTTCTAACACATTAAAAACTGTCTTACAGCATTGCAGAAAACATTGTATTTCATAAGGCATAAGCATCTTTCAGTATGGCAAGATTTGCACTGAATATTGAATGAAACGGCTTTCTCTATTAGAGAGACAAGCTTTTGAGCAGATTTGGGCTTGATTTCACTTCATTTGAACAGAAACACTATTTCAACATTACTGGACTCAGAAAGCTGTAAACTGACATCTTGATCATTGAAGTCCTAACATAAGTTTTTGTGCATATAACTTCTAACACATTAAAAACTGTCTTACAGCATTGCAGAAAACATTGTATTTCATAAGGCATAAGCATCTTTCAGTTTGGCAAGATTTGCACTGAATATTGAATGAAACAGCTTTCTCTATTAGAGAGACAAGCTTTTGAGCAGATTTGGGCTAGATTTCACTTCATTTGAACAGAAGCACTGTTTCAACATTACTGGTGTCAGGACTCGGGTATGATCTGTCCTTTTTTCTTCCTTTTTCTTACTTCGTTCGTTTTTATATTTATTTTTTCGTTTCTACTCATTTTTCTACACTTGTTTTCATTTTCTTTACTTTCTTTTCTTTCTCTCTGATTTTTTATATTTTTCTGGTTTTTCTTCCCTTCGCCCTAGCGCCAGCTGGTCTCGCTTTGCAATCTAGGCTGCGGCTTGTCTGATGCACCTGTTCCCCCTCTATCTCATTACTCACCTGTTCCCGTTATCTCATTACTCACCCTATTTATTCTGCTTGGTTTTCTCCCTTCCTTGTCAGTGTGTTCTGTGACCCTTTGGCTTCGGTTCTGTCCTGTTCTGGTCAGTTTGCTGGTTGGTTTGTCTGCCCAGTTAGTGTAACCTGTGTTTTGCCCTCAGAGGATTTCGGACCGCTCTTCTGGTTATCGATCTGGACTGTTTTTGATTCTGATACTGCCCGCCGTTCTCAGCCCTGTCTGCACCTCGCTTGACCCCTTGTCTGCCCGACTATTCTCCTGCCTGCCGTTGTTGGATTTGTTGCTCCCTCTCTCCTGGCGTTCGCGGAGGCTGAGCGCTCGACCTGCCCGCTGAGCAGCGTGAAGTCAAGACTTTTTCTCTCCTCCTTGAGGGGTTTTTGTTTTATCTTGTTTTGTTTTTGACGTTAAGTCGTCCTCTGAAATAAAACTCTGTTCTCCAGCCTCATTCCGCTCTTGGGTCCTCATCTGTCCTGACACCACACACTGACCACGAATGGACCCAGCGGAGAACTCGACTTGGCAGGCGGCTTTGGAGCATCAAGGAGCGATGCTGGGCCGTCATGAGATGGAACTCTCTTCCACCCGTCACTCTGTGGATGCCATGTCGGCTCAGATCACGGATCTAGTGGGTCGTCTCGATCGTCTCACTCGTCAGGAATTCCCTTCTCCGCCTCCCGGGCCTCTCCCGTCCGCTTCCTCCTCTGAGCCGAGAGTGAACAACCCCCCCGTGTATTCCGGTGAGCCTACTAATTGCAAAGCTTTCCTTATTCAGTGCGAGGTGGTGTTTTCCCTTCAAGCTCGAACCTACGCGTCAGATGTCTCCAAGGTGGCGTATGTCATATCCCTGCTTTCTGGTAGAGCACGTGATTGGGGGACTGCGGTATGGGAGTCACAGGCCGCGTGCTGTTCGGACTTCAGTTCCTTTAAGGAGGAGATGGTCAAGACCTTTGATCAGTCTGTTTTCGGCAAGGAGGCATCCCGACTGTTAGCGCGCCTTCAACAGGGCAGGCGTTCAGTGGCAGACTACTCCGTGCAGTTCCGTACCCTGGCCGCTACCTGTGGATGGAACGCCGAGGCCCTTATCGCTCGCTTTTTAGAGGGTCTCAATGACTCAGTCAAGGATGAACTGTTCTCCCGCGAGGTTCCGGAACGCTTGGACGATGTTATCAGCCTGTCCCTCCGCATAGACGCCAGGAGAGAGCTTCGCCGTCGAGTTCGTGCCGACTCCGAGCCTGTTACGTTCGTCCCTCCATCCCAGACTACCGAGGAGTGTGAGCCTATGCAGGTGGATCGCTTGCGCCTCACGCCCAAGGAGAAACAGCGCCGCCTGTTGGAGGGTCTCTGTCTGTATTGCGCGGCTCAAGGGCACCGAGCTCACTCCTGTCCAGCTAAGGCTGCTCGTTCGCCACAGAGCGTTAATCTGAGTGGTACTGCCATTTCCCCTGCTCACAGGTCACGCACTTTTCTGTCTGTGTCTCTGTCTACTAAACACACCCTGTTTAAGGCTTCAGCACTCGTTGATTCAGGAGCAGAGGGCAACTTCATCGATGAGGAGTGGGCTCGCGTTCGGGATATACCCATCCAATCCCTGCAGTCACCTATAGTCGCTCATGGACTCAATGGCAGGCCACTTATGCAGATCTCGCGGATCACTGATTCGGTGAGTCTTCTTGCCTCCGGGAACCACCGGGAGGACCTTAGATTCCTAGTCTGTGACTCTCCATCTGTCCCTTTAGTATTGGGTCATCCTTGGCTCGTTCGCCACGGGCCAAACATTAACTGGGCAGACAATGTAGTTTTGTCATGGAGTCAGTATTGTCATACACATTGTCTCCAGTCTGCTTTCTCCCCGGTCTCTGTTTCTGTTTCCCTACAGGAGGAGGAGGCGGATCTTTCTCGAGTTCCTGCTTGCTACCATGATCTGCGGGCGGTCTTCAGCAGGTCCCGGGCTGTATCTCTTCCTCCTCACCGACCGTACGACTGTGCCATCGATCTCCTCCCTGGGGCTTCTCCGCCTCGCGGGCGGCTGTATTCTCTCTCCGCGCCAGAACGCGAAGCGATGGAGAAGTATTTAAGTGATTCTCTGGCAGCCGGTATTATTCGTCCCTCTTCTTCTCCGGCCGGTGCGGGGTTCTTTTTTGTGAAGAAGAAGGATGGCTCTCTGCGCCCCTGTATAGACTATCGGGGGTTGAATGACATCACAGTTAAGAACCGGTACCCTCTGCCGCTGATGTCTTCGGCCTTCGATCTCTTGCAGGGGGCCGAGTTCTTCACAAAATTGGATCTTCGCAATGCTTACCATCTATTGCGGATCAGGGAGGGGGACGAATGGAAGACCGCGTTTAACACGCCTCGCGGGCACTTTGAATACCGGGTTCTTCCCTTCGGCTTATCCAACGCTCCAGCTGTCTTTCAAGCACTTGTCAACGACGTGCTGAGGGACATGATCGACAGGTTCGTTTTTGTTTATTTAGATGACATCTTAATTTTCTCCTCTTCTGTTCAGGATCATGTCCAGCACGTCAGACAGGTGCTTCAGCGGCTGTTAGAGAATCGGCTGTTCGTTAAGGCGGAGAAGTGCGAGTTCCACGTTCAGTCAGTTTCGTTCTTGGGCCACATCATCTCGGTAGGGGGGATTCGCATGGACCCTGCGAAGGTGAGAGCCGTCTCCGAATGGCCGACTCCTGATTCCCGCAAGGCGTTACAGCGGTTCCTGGGTTTCGCCAATTTCTATAGGCGATTCATCAGGAACTTCGGGCAGGTGGCGGCCCCTCTGACCGCGCTAACCTCCACCAGGATCAACTTCCGTTGGTCAGCGGATGCCCAAGCGGCGTTCGATGAATTAAAACGCAGATTTACTTCAGCTCCCATCCTGGTAACTCCAGAGACTTCCCGGCAGTTCGTGGTGGAGGTGGATGCGTCAGAGGTTGGTGTCGGTGCCGTGCTCTCCGAGGTATCCCCCCTGGATAACAAATTACATCCTTGTGCTTTTTTTTCACACCGTTTGTCTCCCACAGAACGAAACTACGACATCGGTGATCGCGAGTTGTTGGCTGTTCGACTGGCTTTGGGGGAGTGGCGCCACTGGCTGGAGGGAGCGGCCGTTCCATTTCTGGTGTGGACTGACCACAAGAATTTAGAATACATTCGGTCTGCACGCCGGCTAAATGCCAGACAGGCTCGGTGGGCGCTCTTCTTCGGGCGCTTTGACTTCACCCTCTCTTATCGACCCGGGTCCAAGAACGTTAAACCCGATGCGCTGTCTCGTCTTTTCGCTTCTCCAGGCGACCCGCCCCCTGACACTATTATACCTCCGCGGTGCGTGCTGGGGGCGCTTACCTGGGGAATCGAGAAGCTCGTCAGACAAGCGCAGGGGGGAGTCGGAGTGCCCGCGGGGTGTCCCATCGGCCTGCTCTTCGTGCCCAGGTCAGTTCGCTCCGCCGTTCTCCAGTGGGGTCACTCCTCCAAAATCATGTGCCATCCAGGTGTGAGGAGGTCGCTGGCAGCCATTCGCCAGCGGTTTTGGTGGCCTGCCATGGCGGAGGATGTTCGCCGGTTCGTGGGGGCGTGCCCGGTCTGTGCTCAGAATAAATCCTCTAATTCTCCTCCCGCTGGTCTGTTAATGCCGCTTCCCATCCCATCCCGCCCCTGGTCCCATATTGCCCTGGATTTTGTAGTTGGACTCCCTCCATCCAGTGGCAATACTGTGGTTCTCACTGTGGTGGATCGCTTTTCCAAAGCGGTCCACTTCGTTCCTCTTCCTAAACTCCCCTCGGCTAAAGAAACGGCCCGGGTGGTCATTGATCACGTCTTCCAGATTCACGGCCTTCCGGAGGACGTGGTTTCTGACAGGGGGCCCCAGTTCGTTTCACATTTTTGGAGAGAGTTCTGTCGACAGATTGGAGCCTCTGCGAGTCTGTCGTCAGGCTTTCATCCACAGACCAACGGCCAGACCGAGCGCGCCAACCAGGATCTCGGTCGGATGCTCCGCTGCCTGGCATCCCATAACCCCTCCTCCTGGAGTGATCAACTCACCTGGGCAGAATATGCTCACAACTCGCTACCGGTGACGTCTACAGGTATGTCCCCGTTCATGTGTAGTCTGGGTTATCAACCTCCTCTGTTTTCTTCCCAGGGCTCCGAGGCAGCTGTCCCCTCGGTTCAGGCTTTTGTTCAGCGTTGTCGCCGCACCTGGAGGAGGGCCAGGGAGGTGCTTCTCCGAGCTAGGGGACGCGTTAAAGCTGCCGCAGACCGCCACCGAAGGTTGACGCCCCGTTATGTCTGCGGACAACGCGTGTGGCTCTCCACCAAGGATTTGCCACTGAGAGTCCCATCACGAAAGTTGGCACCTAAGTTCGTGGGGCCGTACCGCATTGCCAAGGTCGTCAACCCGGTGACGGTCTGTCTCCGGTTGCCCAATTCTCTTCGTCGTGTGCACCCTGTCTTCCATGTGTCCAAAGTTAAGCCTGTCTTGCGTTCCCCCCATTCTCCTACTGTGTCTTCCCCTGTCGCCCCCCCTCCCCCTGTTATGGTTGACGGTTCTCCTGCATATAGGGTTAGGAGAATCTTAGACTCCAGACGCCGTGGGCGGGGATATCAGTACCTAGTGGACTGGGAGGGGTACGGTCCGGAGGAGAGATGCTGGGTTCCAGCCCGGGACGTCCTGGACCGCTCGCTCATCGACCAGTTTCACCAACGCCGCCCTTCCTCGGGAGCGCCGGGAGGCGCTCCTGGGGGAGGGGGTACTGTCAGGACTCGGGTATGATCTGTCCTTTTTTCTTCCTTTTTCTTACTTCGTTCGTTTTTATATTTATTTTTTCGTTTCTACTCATTTTTCTACACTTGTTTTCATTTTCTTTACTTTCTTTTCTTTCTCTCTGATTTTTTATATTTTGCTGGTTTTTCTTCCCTTCGCCCTAGCGCCAGCTGGTCTCGCTTTGCAATCTAGGCTGCGGCTTGTCTGATGCACCTGTTCCCCCTCTATCTCATTACTCACCTGTTCCCGTTATCTCATTACTCACCCTATTTATTCTGCTTGGTTTTCTCCCTTCCTTGTCAGTGTGTTCTGTGACCCTTTGGCTTCGGTTCTGTCCTGTTCTGGTCAGTTTGCTGGTTGGTTTGTCTGCCCAGTTAGTGTAACCTGTGTTTTGCCCTCAGAGGATTTCGGACCGCTCTTCTGGTTATCGATCTGGACTGTTTTTGATTCTGATACTGCCCGCCGTTCTCAGCCCTGTCTGCACCTCGCTTGACCCCTTGTCTGCCCGACTATTCTCCTGCCTGCCGTTGTTGGATTTGTTGCTCCCTCTCTCCTGGCGTTCGCGGAGGCTGAGCGCTCGACCTGCCCGCTGAGCAGCGTGAAGTCAAGACTTTTTCTCTCCTCCTTGAGGGGTTTTTGTTTTATCTTGTTTTGTTTTTGACGTTAAGTCGTCCTCTGAAATAAAACTCTGTTCTCCAGCCTCATTCCGCTCTTGGGTCCTCATCTGTCCTGACAACTGGACCCAGAAAGCTGTAAACTGACAATCTTGATCATTGAAGTCCTAACATAAGTTTTTGTGCATATAACTTCTAACACATTAAAAACTGTCTTACAGCATTGCAGAAAACATTGTATTTCATAAGGCATAAGCATCTTTCAGTATGGCAAGGTTTGCACTGAATATTGAATGAAACGGCTTTCTCTATTAGAGAGACAAGCTTTTGAGCAGATTTGGGCTAGATTTCACTTCATTTGAACAGAAGCACTATTTCAAAATTACTGGACTCAGAAAGCTGTAAACTGACAATCTTGATCATTGAAGTCCTAACATAAGTTTTTGTGCATATAACTTCTAACACATTAAAAACTGTCTTACAGCATTGCAGAAAACATTGTATTTCATAAGGCATAAGCATCTTTCAGTTTGGCAAGATTTGCACTGAATATTGAATGAAACGGCTTTTTCTAATAGAGAGAAAAGCTTTTGAGCAGATTTGGGCTTGATTTCACTTCATTTGAACAGAAACACTATTTCAACATTACTGGACTCAGAAAGCTGTAAACTGACATCTTGATCATTGAAGTCCTAACATAAGTTTTTGTGCACATAACTTCTAACACATTAAAAACTGTCTTACAGCATTGCAGAAAACATTGTATTTCATAAGGCATAAGCATCTTTCAGTATGGCAAGATTTGCACTGAATATTGAATGAAACGGCTTTCTCTATTAGAGAGACAAGCTTTTGAGCAGATTTGGGCTTGATTTCACTTCATTTGAACAGAAACACTATTTCAACATTACTGGACTCAGAAAGCTGTAAACTGACAATCTTGATCACTGAAGTCCTAACATAAGTTTTTGTGCATATAACTTCTAACACATTAAAAACTGTCTTACAGCATTGCAGAAAACATTGTATTTCATAAGGCATAAGCATCTTTCAGTATGGCAAGGTTTGCACTGAATATTGAATGAAACGGCTTTCTCTATTAGAGAGACAAGCTTTTGAGCAGATTTGGGCTAGATTTCACTTCATTTGAACAGAAGCACTATTTCAACATTACTGGACTCAGAAAGCTGTAAACTGACAATCTTGATCATTGAAGTCCTAACATAAGTTTTTGTGCATATAACTTCTAACACATTAAAAACTGTCTTACAGCATTGCAGAAAACATTGTATTTCATAAGGCATAAGCATCTTTCAGTTTGGCAAGATTTGCACTGAATATTGAATGAAACGGCTTTTTCTAATAGAGAGAAAAGCTTTTGAGCAGATTTGGGCTAGATTTCACTTCATTTGAACAGAAACACTATTTCAACATTACTGGACTCAGAAAGCTGTAAACTGACATCTTGATCATTGAAGTCCTAACATAAGTTTTTGTGCACATAACTTCTAGCACATTAAAAACTGTCTTACAGCATTGCAGAAAACATTGTATTTCATAAGGCATAAGCATCTTTCAGTATGGCAAGATTTGCACTGAATATTGAATGAAACGGCTTTCTCTATTAGAGAGACAAGCTTTTGAGCAGATTTGGGCTTGATTTCACTTCATTTGAACAGAAACACTATTTCAACATTACTGGACTCAGAAAGCTGTAAACTGACAATCTTGATCACTGAAGTCCTAACATAAGTTTTTGGGCATATAACTTCTAACACATTAAAAACTGTCTTACAGCATTGCAGAAAACATTGTATTTCATAAGGCATAAGCATCTTTCAATTTGGCAAGATTTGCACTGAATATTGAATGAAACAGCTTTGTCCATTAGAGAGACAAGCTTTTTAGCAGATTTGGGCTTGATTTCACTTCATTTGAACAGAAGCACTATTTCAACATTACTGGACTCAGAAAGCTGTAAACTGACAATCTTGATCATTGAAGTCCTAACATTAGTTTTTGTGCATATAACTTCTAACACATTAAAAACTGTCTTACAGCATTGCAGAAAACATTGTATTTCATAATGCATAAGCATCTTTCAGTTTGGCAAGATTTGCACTGAATACTGAATGAAACAGCTTTTTCTAATAGAGAGACAAGCTTTTGGACAGATTTGGGCTTGATTTCTCTTCATTTGAACAGAAGCACTATTTCAACATTACTGGACTCAGAAACATGTAAACTGACAATCTTGAGCATTGTATTCCTAGCATAAGTTTTTGTGCATATAACTTCTAACACATTAAAAACTGTCTTACAACATTGCAAAAAACATTGTTTTTCATAAGGCATAAGCATCTTTCAGTTTGGCAAGATTTGCACTGAATATTGAATGAAACAGCTTTCTCTATTAGAGAGACAAGCTTTTGAGCAGATTTTGGCTAGATTTCACTTCATTTGAACAGAAGCACTATTTCAACATTACTGGACTCAGAAAGCTGTAAACTGACAATCTTGATCATTGAAGTCCTAACATAAGTTTTTGTGCATATAACTTCTAACACATTAAAAACTGTCTTGCAGCACTGCAGAAAACATTGTATTTCATATGGCATAAGCATCTTTCAGTTTGGCAAGATTTGCACTGAATTTTGAATGAAACAGCTTTCTCTATTAGAGAGACAAGCTTTTGAGCAGATTTGGGCTTGATTTCACTTCATTTGAACAGAAGCACTATTTCAACATTACTGGACTCAGAAAGCTGTAAACTGACAATCTTGATCATTGAAGTCCTAACATAAGTTTATGTGCATAGGAATTCTCACACATTAAAAACTGTCTTTTTGTCTTGCAAAAAGCATTTCTATTCATAAGACAGAGGAATCTTTCATTTTGGCAAGATTTGTATTTAACCTGGAATGAAGCAACATTCTCTAACTGAGAAATATGGTTTTTAGCATATTTTGGCTTGTTTCCACTTCATTTCAACAGAAACACTATTTCAGCATTAGTGATCTCAGAATGCTGTGAACTGACAAACCTGAGCATTGAGGCTCTACCATGTTATAGATAAAATACACATCATAAAGTAGTATCCATGTTTAACTATTCAAAGTAGTAGTTTTATTTCATTCTATAGCCCACAGCTCCGCGCCTGTTCTAACTGCTTGCTAATATCACTTGGATGAAATGAAACATTCAGCACATTTTCCAGTTTAAGAACCAGTTGTTCTTAAAATCCCAAATAGAATGTTACATACAGTATGCAATAGTTAAAAAATTGACTAAAGAAATACATTTCTTTATTTATAAAAAAATAAACAAATCTTTCCAGTGAAATTCAGTAATTAAGTTATTCCTGTAAAAGTTTTTATACCATTATAATCTTGCCTGCTGAAAAATAAAATAAAAAAATATATAAGACCCCTCCCAAAACACAATTGAAAATTGAATGCATTTCAGGGGGACCCACTTTATAGTGGCCTTAACTACTATGTACTTACATTTTAATTAATAATTTAGTACAATGTACTTATTGTGTACATACATTGTACTTATATAAAAAACTACATGTTATAACATCTGGATTTAAATTTCTGTAATTACATTTATAATTACACTGTTGACCCATACTTTACACCTTAACCCACCCTTAAACTTACCCCTATCCCACCTCAATAGCAGCAAAAGTGTTTTACAATACAATATGAACACAAGAAGTACATTGTACTTATTTTTTTATGTAAGTACATAGTAGTGAAGGCCACCTAATATAAAGTGGGACCGAATTGTATTGGTTAACTTGTAAACTATAATGGTGTCTATTTGATGGATTCTATTGGTGGGATGTAATATGGCAGATGGCAACCAACAGAACAACAGTAATTCCTATTGGAATTAATGCCTAAAACAAAAAATAATTTTGAAATGGTTTAATGGAAACTGTAAGATTTTTTTTTTCAGCAGGGTAATGATACTCATACTGTGTTGCACATTATGGACAATATTGAGCTGAAGCTTGACTTTGCAAATGTAAAATCGCAAATCAAATCGGAAAATCTTTCAAAAAAATTGCAATTAGATATTTTCCCCAAATCGCACATCCCTAATACCAAGTTTCATATGTATACATGCAGGTATGTATGATATATGGCACTCCGTATTCAAGGGAGCGCTGTAGAGCCCCTGTGCCACGACCGTGTATCAGTCTCTGCCAGGCCCTAATGGCCGCAGATTCCAAGGTGTATGTCAATTTTGAAGAGGTTTTGAGCATGTTATGGGCCCCCAAATCCCCCAAAACCGTGATGAAAATTTTGAGGAATAAATAATAAGAATAAGAAAATTATCCTAAGAAAACATTTTATGTTAGATTTGAATGTGTCAGGAGTTTTATGCTCATGAAGTTAGGTTAGAGCTTCTAAGCACTGGTAACAGTAACACTAAGCAAATGCAACTAAGCAGATGAAGAGAATGCAAAGCCCACATGTACTGAAATCCTTTATTCTCTGAGAAAATTGGTTTATGCAGTTTTAAGACTAAAACTTCCCCGCATGAAAGAAAAATCAAACATGTGAAATTAAATGTTATTTGCAATGCAGAAAGACAGACTTTAATGTGTTTGAGTTTTATGCTCATGAAGATACAGGTTTGAGCTTCTAAGCACAAGAGACACTTAGTGTAGTGCTTCTGGTAACTGTATCACTAAGCAAATGCAACTAATCAAATGAAGAGAATGCTAGCCCACACATCCTGAAATCCTTCATTCCCTGTTAGAGAAAGTTGATTTATGCAATGATAAGACAACAACTTGCCTACACTTTAGAGTCAGAGTCGTTCTGGTCTAAAAGATGGCGCCAGTGCAGTCGGCATGCCGTCTCTCTTGTGTGTTTCAGTCTGTGGTACCTGTACTGTTTGTTCTCTGTGTGGTGTTGCACTGGTATCATGTAGACTCAGTGCTGACCTACGATCGCCAAGCCCTACTTAACATTAAATGTTGTATGGAAGCTGGTTACCTGAGAAACTGCCCAGTTCTCTACACTCGCTCTCAACCCTCTTCCAATCATCCTGCGTCAGAGTGCGTCTACTAACTACCCTGCTGTGTTCCTCTTGTACGGAAACGCCGCAGAAAGAGAGGTTGTCAAGGCGGTGTTCGAGTGAGAATTAGACGGGCGATTGCTTCCACCTTACAATTCTCAACCCAGTTTTCCCTGGATACAACACATTTGGAGGGTCATAACCTGGCGCGACGCTCCTGGGATTATATATATGATTTTCATCTTCCCGTCTTCGGTGATTCTTCAACCTCACGTTTACGACTTCGCCGGAGAGGAGTGAAACATTAAAATCTTCGCCAACTGGATTTTATTCAATTGGACCGGAACCCGGAACTACAGTCTCATCTCAGCATGGCCCTAGTCAATGCTAGGTCCGTGTGCAACAAGACTTTTATTTTAAATGACTTTTATACCGGACATAAGTTGGATATACTTTTCCTAATGGAGACATGGGCCTCTGCTGGTGAGTGATCTGTTTTTGAAGAACTGTGTCCGCCGGACTGTTGTTTTATTAGTACACCACGATGTACTGGCAAGGGCGGTGGAGTTGCCATGGTTTTTAAACAAACCCTTAACATACATCCCATTGTCGGGACTTACGCATCATTTGAGTTACAATGTATTGTTTTAGAGTTTGATTCCACTGCAGTGTTCTGTGCGCTTATTTATAGGCCACCTAATTTTGACAGTACTTTTATACGAGATTTTTGTCAATTTGTAACTCATATCTTGCCATCATATGATCAGCTGTTATTATTGGGAGATTTTAATATACATGTGTGCAGCCCAGGTCGACCCTTGGTCAGTGAATTTAGTATTATTTTGGAATCTTTTGGTTTTATGCAACATATTATTGGAGCAACTCATGTTCATGGTCACACTCTGGACCTTATTTTGACAAATGGTGTTGCTGTAGAAGATGTAAACATAGAAGATGTCTCCTTCTCTGATCACAGCCCTATTGTTTTTAATGTCCATACTGAGAATCCTGCAGTTATGGAAAAACATCTGGGCTATTACGCTCGCTGTATAAACTCATCTATTCCTCCTCAGTTTAGTAAACTCTATCATGCTAACGCTATTGAAGGATCTATTTTGAATGCTGTTGAGTCTTCCATTGGGCCTGATGAACTGACTTCTCTTCTCTATACAAATTGTTCTAATATTTTAGATGTTATTGCACCTTTTAAGTTAAAGTCACCCAGGCAGAAATCTTATTATTGGCTCGATGACAATGCTCGCTCTCTTAGGCGGGCATGTCGTCAAGCGGAGAGGAAATGGAAACAGGATTCGTTAACTGTGTCTTGTGAGTTTTTCAAAGAATGTTTGTTTAACTTTCAGAAAGCTGCAAAATCAGCTAGGTCTAAGTATTTTTCAGATTTGTTTAATACACACTCTCATAGATCTAGAATTCTGTTTTCCACGATTAATTCAATAATTAATCCAGTGTAACAACAATGAGTTTTACATAGTAATTAACTCAAATGATATATAGGGAATTTGAATAATTAATCAAGAATCTGATTAATATATATCTCAGATGACAGTTACATTTAATTTTATTGATTATGAAAAATAGCTCAATTGCCAATACCAATACTAATCACAGGGCACTGTAATTTACTCATTAATATGTCAATATTCCATTCTTCATATCAGTTGTTGTGATATCTCTTACTGTAAATTACTGCAAATCAAACAGTGGATTGTCCAGCAAGCCAGATTGACCTATCAGTTTTCAATAGAGATATCACTTTTTATAATTCAAGGAAAAATATTCTCTGGCCATGAAAACATTATCCTATCATTATGATAAATTTAGTTTCTAAATTTAAGCTTGTAGCTAAAGACCAAAACATTTCAGTGACTCGTAATGAGAGTGGGGTGGAGTCCAAGCCAATCATTTTATATATGGGTTTTTAATAGTTCAACTAGTAATACATCAAACTACAAATCACACAGAGTAAATATGCGTACGAAAATACAGACAATAAACATTTACAAGACATAACGGAATCCAAATAAAAGAGAGAGAGAGAGAGAGCGAGAGAGAGAGAGAGGGAGAAGTGGAGAAAGCGAGAGAGATCACAGAATGAGCCCAGGTATGAAAATCAGTCAGTAAACCTTAGTGAAACCAACAACGAATCAAATAGTAGCAACACTTTAAAGCAGCATTTAAATCTCCATAGAAAACGATACTTGCATGGCCCAGTGGGTGAGCGTGGTACCGGCGACGCACGTGTGATGTCACGTGGTCCTTTGAAAACTGCGCGCGTGGGCCGGAGGCCGTGTGACGCGCGTGCAAGCTGCGCTGGATCTTGGCGTGAGCGTGGAGTCACGTGTTCCTTTGTTGCAAAGAGGTGTTCGTTCATCTTCGCGCGGTATTTGAAAGGTTCAACAAACAGTGTTCCAGAATTCGTCTTCATTGTGTGGAGAGGCGAATAGTTGAATAAACTTAGTAAAGAAAAGAAAAGAACGAAACGAAAATGAAAGTTTCCAAATGAGCCATGAAAATGGCTTTCCTCTCCTCAGTCCGTGTGCTGAGGGGGGGAGGAGAGCTGAGCGCGGCCCGAGGCCGCGCGGAGCGACGTGTCCGAGAACGGAGAACGGGAAGAAGAGCAGAAGAGAGAGGCGGACCTTGTTCGGTCGACTCTTATAGCTTGAGATGTTCACGCCTCTTTTCGCGTGAACCACCCAATGAACATCCGCGATCTGAAGCGGCGGGAAAGTTCCTTTGTCTCTGGGAACAACCCACCCTAATGATTTAGGACTTGTCCGATTTCATCAGGGATATTCTAGCACGTTCGTAATTCCAGAATAATACATTTTTCATTACTTTACTTTAGATAAGTGGCTCTGTCAAAGCATGACGATTAGAACAAGACTAGACATAATATATATATGACCAAAGATCTAATTTTTAGATCGAATTACACATTTAAAGATTTGTTTAACACATGATAACACTGCAGATGTTGGGAAGCATCTAAATGTACCAAAAGGGAATACGTAATACATTTATAAAACATGAAAACAGAAAGTTAATGAATACATTCCATAGAATGCATTGTTCAAAAGAAGCCAGTGACTTGGCTTCTCTCCTGTCCTGTGTGGTCGTAACTTTTACAACCTGCAAAAGTGGGGGTTGCAGAAACATGGCTCTCTTTGAGAAGGTTAAAGTGAGGAGAGACATTTCCTAAAGTATGAGCTTGCAACTTATACTCTTCACATAACAAGGATTAACCATTTTATGCAATCCAAAAACATAATTAAAATACATATTAATAATAAAATGAAAGTAAGGAACTTATACAAAAAGGTTTCCTTTGTCTCCAGTGTGTTGGAGGAATTTGGGTTGGGGGTTTTCGTTTCTTCTTTGAAGCTCGCATGGGTATCGTAAAGTAATTTAAGTCCAGCCAGGCTGGCATTTAGTACCAACAGTCTGAATTTATAAAACAGAATTTAACCCATGAATCGCTGACCTGCATATCTGTTACACCAGGTTGTCAGTTTCATGTTGAACCCTCAATTGAACGTTGTGAATTTTTTTTACAGTTTTTTTTTCAGAAAAAGTGTTAGCTATTCACTCCTCTTTTACCTTGCAGTCATCAGATCTGTCACTGTTTTCGCTGGCAAGTCCGGCTTCCTTTTCTTGTTTTCAAAATGTTTCTTTGAGGGAACTCTGTGATTTGGTCAATAAGATGAAGAAAACTGCCACTTCACTTGATGTCAATCCTTCTGAGATTATTAAGGCCTCTTTTTCTGAAATCGGGACTTCCATTCAGTCATTGATTAACTCGTCTCGTCTCGTCTTGGGGTAGTCCCGAAATGTTTTAAGCATGCTGTAGTTCAACCTTTGCTTAAGAAACAGGGTTTGGAGGAAAATTGCCTTGATAATTATCGGCCTGTTTCTAAGCTTTCATTTTTATCAAAACTTTTGGAGAAAGTTGTATATTCACAATTGATTTCCTTTTTAAATGCAGCTAAATTAACAGAACCTCTCCAATCTGGTTTCTCTGCCCATCATAGCACTGAGTCCGCTTTGCTTAAAGTATTCAATGACATTTTGCTTGCAGTGGATAGTGGTAAAAACTCAGTTCTGCTGCTTCTTGATCTTACAGCTGCTTTTGATACAGTTGATCATGATATTCTTCTCTACCGGTTAGAAAATTTGTTTGGTATTGGGGGTATTGCTTTGCAGTGGTTTAATTCATATCTTAGAGACAGGTCTTTTTCTGTAGAGTTAGGTAAGTTTTCTTCATCTGTTGCTCCTATTATCTGTGGAGTCCCTCAAGGATCCATTTTAGGGCCACTCCTTTTTAATTTATAAATGTGACCTTTGGGAGACATTATTAGGAGACACAATGTTTCATTTCATTTATATGCTGATGATACCCAGTTGTACATACCATTGAAAGCTGGTGATACCATTCAACCTTTATTGGCCTGCCTAGGAGATATCAAGAAATGGCTTTCCAATAGCTTTCTTAGACTTAATGAAAATAAAACGGAAGTAATTGTCTTTGGCCCCCCTAAGTTGAGAAGTGGTCTCATCAATGAGCTTGGCAAGCATTTCCCCTCAGTCTCCTCCCAGGTCAGAAATCTTGGTGTCATTCTGGACTCTGAACTTTGTTTAACTAAACAAATTAATACAGTTGTCAAGAACAGTTTTTATCAGTTACGGATAATCTCAAGACTGAAATCATTTTTAACTTTTAATGACCTGGAGAAAGTCATTCATGCTTTTATTACCTCCCGCCTTGACTACTGTTATTTCATAATTATATTAATTAATATAATTAATTCATTATATTTGGGTCTTCCTCAGTCTTCCATTGCACGCTTGCAGATGGTACACAATGCTGCTGCAAGGCTGTTGACTGGGGCAAAGAAAACAGATCACATTACACCAGTTTTAGCCTCTTTTCATTGGCTTCCTGTCTATTTTAGAATTCAATTTAAAATTTTGTTGCTTGTTTTTAAAGCTCTTAATGGTCAAGCCCATCTTATCTCTCAGATCATCTTATTCCTGTTTCATCCTCCAGATCTTCTGATAGAGCTCTTTTAGTTGTCCCTCGATCTGTCATGACTTAGGTCTGTGTTGCTATATTTTTGTCTTGTTGTCTGTGTGTCTAGTCTCAGAACACATGGGTTTTGTTTTGACAGCTCATGTGTTCTGCTGTCAGTGTTTCTTCCCCCTCCCTCTCATTACCCTTAATTCCCTGTGTTCCGTCACACCTGTAGCCACTCCTTCCTCATTAGCTCTCCTTAATATTTTAGTTCCTCTCATGCTCTGTCTATTGTCAGACCGTTGTGATTGTTTTGTGCTTTGAGTGTGATTGTTTCAACCTGTCTGCCTAGTCCTGCCTTGTCGTGTTTTTGGATTTGTGTTTTTTCCCCCTGGTACTGTTCCGGTCAGTCTAGACTGGTTCTGCCTCCGGTCCCTGCCTCACCTTTCTGTTGGATCTTCTGAGACCTGACCACCAGCTCCTCTCTGCACTCTGTCCTTTCCTTCAGGGATTTTGGTGTGACTTGACGTTGCGTCCCCAACGACGCTCTGGTGGATGTGATTTGACGTTGCGTCACAGAAGACGCTTGGACTGGTCCCCGCTGAGAGATTTCTTTTGCTCTGCTCTGAGGAGTAGCCATTCTTTTGTTTTTCCTGTTTGCCCAGTGAGGGCTAATAAACTCTGTTACCTGCATCTGAGTCCTGCGTATCCCTGACAGAACGGTCTGTCCACGATGGATTCAGCAGGTGCAGACCAAGTAAGAGTCGCAGTCAGTCAACAAGGCATTCTTCTGGGACAGCATTCCAGCCAGTTGACTACCACCTAAAGGGAGGTTGAGGGCCTCACAGCCCAAGTAGCGGACCTCAATCTCCAGATTCAGAGGCTCCAGCTTGAAGCCTTGGCCAGCAGATCGGCTACTCGTGCTGAGCCTGAACCCCATGCCAATTGTCCACCGCCATATGATGGGGACCCTAACTCCTGCCGTGCCTTTCTGTCCCAATGTTCTCTGGTCTTCGCCCTCCAGCCTCGGTGCTATGTTACCGAGGAGTCCCAAGTCGCATTCGTGATCACCCTCTTGAAAAGAAAGGCCCGGGACTGGGCAACAGCTGTGTGGGATGCCCGTGCTCCATTCTGTGCCACTTTCCAAGGCTTCCGAGCAGAGATGATCAAACTGTTTGACCACTCTGCTCAGGGCGATGAGGCAGCTGCCCAGTTAGCGCGGTTGAGCCAGGGCAGGCAATCAGTCACCGATTACTCCATCCAGTTCAGAACTCTGGCAGCCTCCTGTGACTGGAATGAGGCAGCTTTGCGTGCAAGGTTTCGGGAAGGTTTGGATGATGACATCCAGGATGAGATCGCCACTCAAGATCTACCTCAGAGTCTTGACACCCTCATGGATCTGGCCCTCCGTGTGGAGGGGCGCCTTCAGCATAGACATCAGCGGCGTGGTGCTTAGTCCTCCTGGATGCTGGTGGAGGGCGCTCCTAGTAGTGCTTCCACCTCCTTGTCACCGTCAACAGACCCTGAGCCAAGTGGGGCGTCTTCGCCTCACCCCTAAAGAGAAGCAGGATCGTCTGATTCGGGGCCTGTGTCTGTACTGCGGGAAGCCGGGCCATCGAGCTATCCAGTGCCCGTTAAAAGCCAGAGCCCATCAGTAGTCCGGGGGATCCTGGTGGGTGCTACTCCTCATGTCGACTCCTCCATCTCTCGTACCATGTTAAAGGTCTCGATTCAGCACAAGGACTCGTTTCATTCCTGTTCTGCACTTGTTGACTCTGGTGCTGAGGGCAATTTCCTGGATGCCTCTGTTGCAGCACGGTGGGGTATTCCTACTATTCCTCTTCCTTCTCCTATTTCTGTTCGCTCCCTAAATGGTCTCCTCATCTCTTCCATCACCCATTCCACTACCCCTGTAAGTTTGACTGTGTCCGGCAATCACCGTGAGGTAATTGAGTTGTACCTCCTAGATTCCCCAGGTGCTCCTGTTGTCCATGGGCACCCGTGGCTGGTGCAGCACAACCCTCATGTGGATTGGTCCGGCAATTCTGTGTTCTCTTGGAGTCAGTCATGTCTTGCGTCTTGTCTTGGTTCTGCTTTGTCTCCTGGCTCTGTGTCTCCTGTTTTTCAGGTTGAGGAGGGTGATCTTGCCGGGGTCCCGGAGGGGTACCGTGATCTTTGTCAGGTCTTCAGCAAGTCCCGGGCCACATCCCTGCCTCCTCATCGGCCGTATGACTGCGCCATCGACCTCCTCCCAGGCACTTCTCCGCCCAAGGGTCGTTTGTATTCCCTGTCTGGTCCTGAGAGAGAGGCCATGGACAAGTATATTCAGGACTCTTTAAATGCCGGCCTCATCCGGCCCTCTTCCTCACCTGCTGGGGCTGGGTTCTTCTTTGTTAAGAAGGATGGCTCCCTGCGACCCTGCATTGACTACCGTGGCCTCAATGACATCACTGTAAGAAACCGGTATCCTCTGCCTTTGATGTCATCAGCCTTTGAGTTGTTACAGGGAGCCAAGGTCTTTACCAAGCTAGACCTCCGTAATGCCTACCACTTGATCCGTATATGTGAGGGGGATGAGTGGAAGACAGCATTTAACACCCCGACGGGACACTTTGAATACCGGGTCCTACCCTTTGGGCTTACTAATGCCCCAGCTGTCTTCCAGGCCCTGGTGAACGATGTGTTGAGAGACATGGTGAACAGATTTGTCTTTGTGTACCTTGATGATATTCTCATCTTCTCTCCCTCATTGCAGGTCCACACTCAACATGTCCGTCAGGTGCTACAACGGCTGCTGGAGAACCAGCTGTACGTCAAGGCGGAGAAGTGCGTGTTCCATGCCAAGTCGGTTTCGTTCCTGGGGCATATTATCTCGACGTAGGGGATCTAGGCCGATCCCGCTAAGGTAAGGGCCGTGGCCGAGTGGCCAACCCCTGACTCACGGAAGGCGTTGCAGCGGTTCTTGGGGTTCGCCAACTTCTATAGGCGATTTATCAGGAACTTTAGCCTGGTTGCTGCACCCTTAACTGCACTCACCTCTCCTAAGGTATCGTTCATATGGAATGTACAAGCTCAGGAGGCCTTTGGTGCTCTCAAGTCCCGTTTCATCTCTGCTCCTGTTCTTTGTCTCCCAGATCCGGAACGGCAATTCATTGTTGAGGTGGATGCTTCTGATGTCGGGGTAGGCGCGGTCCTGTCCCAGCGGTCCCCCAAGGATGGGAAGGTGCATCCTTGTGCCTTCTTTTCTCACCGTCTGAGCCCAGCCGAGCGAAACTATGACATGGGTAACAGGGAGCTGCTGGCAGTCAGGCTAGCCTTGGGGGAGTGGCGCCACTGGTTGGAGGGCACAGCGTTGCCCTTCTTGGTCTGGACGGATCACAAGAATTTGGGGTATATCCGTTCAGCCAAGAGGTTGAATGCCCGCCAGGCCCGCTAGGCACTTTTTTTGGGGCAGTTTAATTTCTCCCTCTCGTATCGGCCAGGATCAAAGAATGTTAAACCTGATGCCCTTTCTCGTTTGTTGGAGAATCCCGGTGAGGAGGTGAGCCCCAGTACCATTCTCTCCAGAGAGGTGGTGGTGGGGTCCCTTTCTTGGGATGTCGAACGATGGGTAAGGGAGGCCGTGCGGGAGGGGGAGGTCCCAAGGGGGTGTCAGGGGGGTCGGTTGTTTGTACCGGCTGCGCTGCGTCCTGAGGTCCTTCGGTGGGGTCATGAGTCCAGAGTTGCCTGTCATCCAGGGGTTCGGAGATCGCTGGCTGCCATCCGTCAGTGATTTTGGTGGCCATCCATGGTCCAAGATGTCAGGCAGTTTGTGTTGGCTTGCTCAGTTTGTGCTAAGAATAAGACTTCTAACCAGTCTCCTGTTGGTCTGTTACAGCCTCTACCCATTCCCTCTCGTCCATGGTCACATCTGGCCCTTGATTTCGTCACTGGCCTTCCCCCGTCAAGAGGTAACACTGTTATTCTGACGGTGGTGGACCGCTTCTCCAAGGCGGCCCATTTTATCCCCTTACCCAAACTCCCCTCCGCCAAGGAGACAGCTCAGGTGGTCGTGGACCACGTCTTCCGGATTCATGGTCTTCCGGTTGATGTGGTCTCCGACAGAGGACCACAATTCGTCTCCCGGTTTTGGAGAGAGTTCTGTAGACAGATCGGGGCCTCTACGAGTCTGTCTTCAGGTTTCCACCCCCAGACCAATGGGCAGGCCGAGCGAGCCAACCAGGATCTTGAGCGTGCTCTCCGCTGCCTAGCATCACAGAGTCCGAGCTCCTGGAGTCAGCAGTTGTCGTGGGTTGAATATGCCCACAATTCCCTCCCGGTGGTGTCTACGGGTATGTCTCCTTTTCAATGTTCTGTTGGCTATCAACCACCCCTTTTCCCTGCACAGGAACCCGAAGCTGCGGTCCCGTCTGCCTTGGCCTTTGTCCGTAGGTGTCGGCGCACCTGGAGGAGGGCTGAGGAGGCCTTGGCCCGGGCTTCCAGACGGATCAAATTGGCGGCTGACCGTCACCGGACTCCGGCTCCCCAGTACGTTTGCGGACAGAAGGTATGGCTTTCCACCAAAGACCTGCCTCTCCGGGTGCCTTCTCGTAAGCTGGCACCCAGGTTTATTGGGCCATGTGGCATCACCAAGGTCCTGAGTCCGGTGGCAGTGCGGCTCAAGCTTCCTCCCACGCTTGGTCGGGTTCACCCTGTCTTTCACGTGTCCAGGGTTAAGCCTGTGTTTAGGTCCCCCCTTAATCCCATTGTCTCTTCCCCCATACCCCCCCCCCCTTCGTCTAGTGGATGGTACTCCTGTTTACACTGTGAGAAAGCTTTTGGATGCTAGACGCCGTGGTGGGGGTTTCCAGTATCTAGTGGACTGGGAGGGCTACGGTCCTGAGGAGAAAAGTTGGATTCCGGCTCGGGATATTCTGGACCAGACTCTGATTGAGGACTTCCGCCGGCGACAAGGTGAGACCCTCCTGGTTGCGCCTGGTGGCGCTGCTGGAGGGGGGGGGGTACTGTCATGACTTAGGTCTGTGTTGCTATATTTTTGTCTTGTTGTCTGTGTGTCTAGTCTCAGAACACATGGGTTTTGTTTTGACAGCTCATGTGTTCTGCTGTCAGTGTTTCTTCTTTTTGCTCTGCTCTGAGGAGTAGCCATTCTTTTGTTTTTCCTGTTTGCCCAGTGAGGGCTAATAAACTCTGTTACCTGCATCTGAGTCCTGCGTATCCCTGACATGATCATGCTTAAAAAAACGAAGGGTGATAGGGCTTTTTCTATTGCGGCCCCTCGTCTCTGGAACCAACTTCCACTGGACATTCGCCTTGCACCATCTATCACAACTTTTAAAATGAAGTTGAAAACATATCTTTATTCCCAGGCATTTTAAATTGAATTTTATCTATGTTCTATTGTTTTACTGTATAATCTGTTTTGTTCTGTTTATTTTATGTTTATCTTTGACTATGTTCAGCGCTTTGGTCAGCTTTGCTGTGATAAATGTGCTATATAAATAAATTTTACTTACTTACTTACTTACATGGAAGAAGTTTCAAACATGTGAAATGAAATGTTATTTCCAATGCAGAAAGACAGACTTTAATGTGTTTAGAGTTTTATGCTCTTGAAGTTAGACTGGAGCTTCTAAGCACAAGATGCTTAGTTTAGTACTTCTGCTAAAAGTAACATATAAGTGCAACTAAGCAAATGAAGTGAACGCAAGCTCACATATGCTGAAATCCTTTTTCTGTGTTAGAGAAAGACGGTTCATGCAATGTTTATTCTAAAGCTATCCCACATGAAAGATGTTTGTACCATAAGAAAATAAATGTTATTTGCAATGCAGAAAGACAGATTTGAATGTGTTAGGAGTTTTATGCTCATGAAGTTAGTTTAGAGCTAAGCACAAGACAATTTGTGTAGTGCTTCTGGTAACATGAACACTTTGTTAGTCAAGTCAAATCACCTTTATTTATATAGAGCTTTAAACAAAAAAGATTGTGTCAAAGCAACTGAACAACATTAATTAGGACAGTGTGTCAATGAAGCAAAATGACAGTTAAAGGCAGTTCATCATTGAATTCAGTGATGTTATCATCTCATTTCAGTTTAAATATTATCTGTGCAATCATCTGCAGTCTTAAGTTAACAATATCGCTGTAAATGAAGTGTCCCCAACTAAGCAAGCCAGAGGCGACAAGGAACCCAAACTCCATCGGTGACAGAATGGAGAAAAAACCTTGGAGAAACCAGGCTCAGTCAGGGGACCAGTTCTCCTCTGACCAGACAAAACGAGCAGTTCATATTGCAAACCTGCCATAATTAAAAGTTAAATAACACAAATGTATCTAATCTAATTTTATTATCTGTCCTTCAATGATCCCTTTCAACCATATTAATAAGCAAAAATGACTTTAGATAAACTAACAATTTTGCTTCATTGTATTTTTATTGCTGAATAATGTTGAACCTTCTTCTCCTGTGTTCTACTGTACAGACATTAATTTACTTTTCCTTCAGCTTGAGGTATATTCATTACACTTTTTGGTATGAAAGGAATAGAACTTATTATATTTAAAATAATAAAGCCATGCTCATATATATGTATCAAAAAAATTCTAAGTAACATAATTAGTTACTTTTATCAGAAGTAACGCAATATTGTAATGCGTTACTTTTAAAAGTAACTTTGCCAACAATATTTAAGTGCAACTAAGCAAATGAAGAGAATGCAAGCCCATATATTGAAACTGTTCTTTCTCTGTAAGAGAATGTATTTGCAACAAAGACAGATCTTAATGTATTGGGAGCTTTATGCTCATGAAGCTATGTAAGAGCTTTTAAGTGCAAGAACGTACTCGGTTACGAACGTAGCCTCAGTTCCCTGAGATACGGAACGAGTACTGCGTACTGAAGCCTTTTTTCAACAACGCAGTGCAACTGCACTGCCATTGGTTTAATCTGTAAACTTTTTTTTAAACCAATGACAGCGCTACGTAGCTGCGCGAGCCAGTGGCGATGCAGCACGCCAAAGCCCGCCAGAATGAGCGGTGCGAATGGCTATATAAGCAGGCAATCGCCAGAGGAAATCAGGTCATACGACTGAAGCGACGACACTGAACCAGCAGCCTCGTGGCACGGCATATAACTCAGTACTCGTTCCGTATCTCAGGGAACCGAGGTTACGTTCGTAACCGAGTACGTTCCCTTTCGATACTTCACTCATACTGCATATGGGGAACGAATTCAACAGCGCCGTGCCACGGAAGGGAACGATAAGACTCATCTTGAACACCCTGGGGTCCAGAGGATGAGTGAGAGGGCCGGAGCCATCAAACCCTTGACGCTACACTGCTAAGAGGGAGCTAGCTCCCTGGAGGTGGTATGATGACGGAGTCTGCTAGAGGCCATCATATCAAACCGAAAGATCCCGAGCATGCAAGGTCGGGATATCCAAGTTATAGAATCTGACAAAAGTGGACGGCGAGGACCAGCCGGCTGCCTCACAGATGTCCATGATAGAGACACCACTAGACCAGGCCCATGAAGAGGCCATCCCTCTAGTAGAGTGGGCTCTTACTCCTATGGGGCACTCAAGGCCCATAGAGGAGTAACATAGAGCGATAGCTTCAACAATCCAACGCGAGAGGCGTTGCTTTGAGACCGAAGACCCCTTGGTGCGGCCACCAAAGCAGACAAAAAGCTGGTCAGATTGCCTGAACGGCTGTGACTTCTTAATGTATATCCTTAAAGCCCTCACTGGGCAGAGTAACTCCAGCTCCCGCTCACCTGACAACGGAGGCAGAGCTGAGAGGGACATTACCTGTGCTCTGAATGGCGTCGAGAGCACTTTAGGTACGTAGCCATGCTTGGGTTTTAAAATGACATTAGAGTCATTGGGCCCAAACTCAAGGCATGCAGGGCCCACCGAGAGAGCCTGCAAATCGCCAACACGCTTGACCGATGCTAGAGCAAGTAGCAGAGCGGTTTTGAGCATTAGGGGCCGAAGGTCAGCTGACTGCAGCGGTTCAAAGGGAGGTCCTTTGAGTGCTCCAAAGACCGTGTGAAGGTCCCAAGTGGGAACGGTGAGAGGACGTGGGGGCTTCAACCGCCTAGCACCTCTCAAGAAACGCACAATGAGGCTGTTTCGACCCACTGATTGGCCAGCAATAGGAGCATGAAATGCTGCGATGGCTGCTACGTAAACCTTGAGCGTGGAAGGGGTGAGACCCTTCTCTAGACGCTCTTGGAGAAATGACAGTATCGGAGATACGTCACACTCAACAGGGTCTTTGTTTTGTGCTAAGCACCAGTCAACAAAGACTGACCATTTCTGGGCGTAGAGGCGTCTTGTAGACGGGGCTCTTGTCTGAGCAATGGTGTGTAGCACGTCCCCGGGGAGGCACAGAGGCTCCCATCGAGGGACCATACATGCAGAGCCCAGAGTTCTGGCTGTGGATGCCAGATTGTCCAGTTCGCCTGAGAGAGGAGGTCACGCCTCAGGGGGATCGGCCATGGGGCTTTCATGGAAAGCCTGAGAAGCTCCGAGGACCAAACTTGGCTCCTCCAGAGTGGGGCCACTAGGAGGACTCTGTGCCCATCTTCCCTGACTCGTCTGATGACCTGAGGGATCAGAGCAATCGGGGGAAAAGCATAAAGGAGGCTGGGCCATTTGTGGGCCAGCGCATCTGTTTCCTTTGAAAAATAAGTTGGGCAATGAGAGTTGCTTTCTGAGGTGAAGAGGTCGACCTCTGCCTTCCCGAAAATCTCCCAGATTTTGAGAACCGTCTGGGGACGGAGCATCCACTCGTCCGAGGGGACATTGCTCCGTGAAAGCATGTCTGCTCCCAGTTTCGTCTTGCCAGGTATGTGTGTCGCCTTGAGCAATCGCAACCTGGGTAATGCCCATTCCAAGAGGCGCTTTGCCAGTGCACAGAGGCGGCTGGACGAAAGGCCGCCTTGGTGATTTATGTAGGACGCCACTGTCATGCTGTCCGACTGGACTAGGATGTGGCGCCCTTCCAGGATCGCCTGAAAGGATTGAAGGGCTCGTTCCACTGCCAGCATCTCGAGGCAGTTGATATGGAGATGGCTTTCCTCGTGTGACCACGAGCCGAAGGCTGGTCTGCCCTCACACAGAGCACCCCAACCCAGGTTGGACGCATCTGTTGAGAGCACAATCCTTCTGGAAACCGCCTGTAGGGGTACTCCACGACTGATCCAAACAAGGTTCATCCAAGGCTCCAGGGCTGGGGAGCAGTGAGCTCTTGGCGAAATTGACCCTGAGTCCTAGGCACTCTAAGTGGCTCAGGAGCACGGATCTGTTGTGGTCTAGCTCGGTTCGTGACTGGGCTAGAATAAGCCAGTCGTCGAGATAGTTCAGGCGGATTCCCATCTGTCTCAGAGGGGAAAGCGCCTCGTTCATGCACTTCATGCTATCTGGATGTGAAAGTAAGCATCTTTCAGGTCCAGCGAGAAGAACCAGTCCTCGGGGCAAATCTGCGTGAGGATCTGCTTCAATGTCAACATCCTGAACTTCTGTTTCATGAGGGAGAGGTTCAGGTGCCTGAGGTCTAAGATGGGTCTGAGCCCGCCATCTTTCTTGGGGACAAGGAAATAACGGCTGTAGAACCCCGATCTGCTTTCTGAGGGAGGAACTACCTCTATGGCTCCCTTCCTTAACAGCGTCATCACTTCGGTGTGGAGGACCTGAGCGTCGTCTGGCTCTACCGAGGTGGGAATCACCCCGCGAAAACGCGGGGGTCTTCAGGTGAACTGCAGTGAGTAGCCGTGTTTTATTATCCCCAACACCCACTTGGACACTCCGGGGATGGCCTGCCAGGCCTCGGCCCGCGTGACAAGAGGCTGGATAGTGTCGGATGGCAGGCCGCTGATTAGGGGCCTGAACACTGACGAGTGTGGAAGAGGAAAACTGCTCTCTTTTTGAAAATGTGAAATAGTTATTGTGTTCGCCATAAAAACGGCGCTTTGCGTGGATGCAACAACGGTGGGCCCAGGTCGCACAGCAGGCAGGCGAGAGAGCTTCTGGGGTGGTCCGGCCGTGGCGGGACTTTGCGCCTTCCTCTTTATTCCCCAACTATCAGGAGGATTTAGAGGGCGTCGGGTCCAGCACAATCCTTTGCCGTGGGCCCTGACGTCTGGGCGGTTTAGCGCGCCTAGTGGTGCGAGCTGGGTGCTGCTCTTTAGGGGGCGCCGCCTAGGGGGTAGAAGGGACAGGTTTGCTCTGGTGCTGAGTCGGCGCAGTCCTGGGGCGACTCGGGGCAGAGGTGGAGCGCTTGGGCAGGAAGTGTCGCATGGCTTGGGACGACTTCTGTGCTGCAGTGAAGCGCTCTGTAAATCCTTCTACGGCTGGCCCGAAGAGACCAACCAGGTTGCCCATGGCCGTGGCGCGCAGGGCCAAATCTGTGGCGCTGCGGAGGTCGCGAAAAGCAGGTTCACTAGTGCTAGACTCATCCAGGGAACGGAGAAGCTTTGCCTGGAACACTTGCAATATGGCCATGGTGTGTAGTGCTGAAGCGGCTTGGCCCGCAGAAGTGTAGGCTCTGCCAGCCATGGCAGAGGTCGTCCTGCAGGGCTTGGAAGGAAGGGCTCTCTTGTTTTTCCACCCCACAGCCGCGGGGGGACAGAGGTGAGCAGCCACGACCTCGTCCAGGGGCGGCAATTGCTCATAGACTTTCTCCTGAGAGCCATCTACTGAGCTGAGAGCTGCAGAGGAAGTGCGTAGGCGGGCCGAGTAGGGGGCGCGCCATGACTTTGTAAGCTCATCATGAACCTCAGGGAAGAACAGGGCAGAGCGCTGGCGGGGGACCTGGCGGCGTCCTGGCAGGTACCACTCGTCCAGCCTGCTGCGTGTCGGCTCTTCAGGGGGGGCCCACTCCAGATGGAGTTCCTCAACGGCCTTGGAGAGGATGCGGAGAAGCTCGGCATCCATCCCAGCTCTGGCGTCGATGGGCTCCAGTGACGGCAAGTGGGCGGGGTCAGAATCACCGGCCCAGTTCTCCGTTTCAGAAGCCGCTAGTGACATGGAGTCGTCAAACGGCTCGTCCCCCGATCCGCCAAAAGAGACAAGGTCGCTCGCTTTAGCTGGGCTCTGCATGTGCCACAGCTGTGGCGCGGCATGGCCGCCGCCATTAAAACGGCGTTAGAAACGCTCTTTTAGAGCGGTGAAAACTGCTGGAAAAAGCTCTTTTGTGATCGCAGATGGCGGCAGGAGATCGCTGAGAAGCGGCCGGAAGCGGGAAGCAGGCGGCGCGAGATCGGCGCTAAGAGCGGCTGTCCGTGAGAACGCCGGCGCTGCAGGTGGTCGGCGGTCACAGCTGGTCCGCTGCGGTGCCTCTTCGACGGCGGGAGCTCGTTCCAGGTGAAGGCGTTCAGCAAAGATCCAGCGAAGTGAAGTCGTCGCTGAAGGAGTAAGATCTGATTTCCTCTGGCGATTGCCTGCTTATATAGCCATTCGCCCCGCTTATTCTGGCGGGCTTTGGCGCGCTGCATTGCCACAGGCTCGCGCAGCTATGCAGCGCTGTCATTGGTTTAAAAAGTTTACAGATTAAACCAATGGCAGTGCAGTTGCACTGCGTTATTGAAAAAAGGCTTCAGTATCGAGGAAAAAAGGAGCTTTTCCCCATACGCAGTATGAGTGAAGTATCGAAAGGGAAGCTTAGTTTAGTGAGTCTGATAACAGTAACACTATGTTTGTGCAACTACAGCAATTAAGAGAATGCAAGCCCACATATCTTGAAAACCATCTTTCTCTATCTGTCCCTTCAGCGCTGGTTGAAACCACAAGTTCCATCCCATGCGTGGCATCAAAAGGGCTTCCGCATCAACTGCCTGGAGATGCTAGCAGTATGTTGAGCCTGTCAATTCTGCCTGCCAATCCTAATAGGACACCATGTGCTAATCTGATATGCTACATAATTCAGGGAGGCCTCTCCTCGAAGCGTCTCATCAGAGCTTGCTGAGGGCAACACATATACCAGGCAAATTGATCCAAGGAGCGGACCTTTTATCAAAGGAGCATTGTTCCCTCAGGGGAGTGAACGCTCCATCCACAAACGGTTCAGAGGATCTGGGAGATCTTCCGCAAGCCTGAGGTAGACCTCTTTGCCTCAGAAGACAACTCTCACTGCCCAGTTTATTTCTTAAAAACGATTGGCCCAACTTCCTTTATGCTTTTCCCTTGATCACTCTGATCCCACAGGTAAACAGGCGAGTAAGGGAACAGAAACACAAGGTTCTCCTGTTGGTCTCTTTTTAGATGAACCAGCTGTGGCTTTCAGAGCTGTTGATAGCGATCCCTTGGACTTTTCTTCTGAGATGGAATCTCATATCCCAAGACGCCTCTGTTCCTTAAAGTCGACTATTTTCTCCACTTGGTGTCTAACCCTCAGACTACCGATTTGACAAGAGGTGTTGTCATTTTTGCAAGAGCTGCAGTTTAAGGGATGCTCCCCATCCACGCTCAAAGTCTATGTAGCAGTCATAACGGCTTCTCATGCCCTTATCAAGGGCCAGTCTGTGGGCAGACACAGTGCGGTCTTCCACTTTCTAAGGGGTGACAGTAGGCTGAATCCGCCTCTTACCTCTACCATCCCTCTACCTTCCCTTCATGGGATTTGCCCAAAATGCTAAGTGCCCTGAAGAGCCCCGCCCTTGAGCCGCTACAGTCTGCCAGCATTTGGTTGCTAACGCTGAAGGCTGCCCTGCTTCATGCCCTGGCATCAGTAAAGCAAATAGGGGACACTTCCTCCCTCTGAAGAGGACAGTGAGCTATCTCTGCTCTGTCCAGTCAGAGCTCTGAGAATCTGTCTTGAGCATCCTCTTCTTATAGGCAGTGGGAACAACTCTTTGTCTGCTTTGGTAACCACACCAAAGGGCTATCGGTCACAAAAAACAACGACTCTCTATGTGGATAGTAGATACCATCTCGCTAGCATACTCTTCCATGGACATTCAATGCCCAATTGGAGTACAGGCCCACTCAACTAGGGGCATCGCCTAGTCTTGGGCATGGTCAAGTGGTGTGTGCATTGAGGATATTTGTGAGGCGGCTGGCTGGGCCTCGCCATCCACATTTGCAAGGTTTTATAAAAGTATTTTTTGCTAAAGTGACATGCGCTGCGTAAACAAATCTGGCAAAGAGCCCTTTACCGTATCGCGTGCAAGCTCATTGGCATCAGTTCACCTGTCACCTCTTGGCATGGGTGTCGAAGTGACAGGAGCATTTGGAATGTTTAACCAGGCCAGGTGTGACCTCAAAGAGCTTAACCCGTCTTAGCCTTGGATTTTTGTTAACTTCTATATAGCAATGGATTGCTTTTTGAAATTTTATATCTTAGTCATTCCACTACATTAGCACGACATGATTGTACTGTTCCCATATGCGTCTAGCAAGACTCAGTAGGTGTGTAGTATCAAAAGGGAACATATTTGGTTACTTAACGTAACCTCGGTTGCCTGAGATACGGGACAGAGTACCGTGTTGCTAGCAGCCTAAAAATCCTTTAAGATTTTAGCAGGAGGAACAAGTCATTACTCACCGTGATTGAATAATGATTCTGACTTACCACTGCTGTTTGATGAACTCTTGAAAACGTCTCGAGAGTTAAATGAAATGTGTCAAGAGAAAAACAAAAAAAAACAAAACGGTAATAGACGCGAATGGAAATGTGAATGACAAGCTAACTGGCTAACAAATGCTAACACGATGTACATGCACTGAAGTTGCATTTAAAGCATACGGTCAGATTGGTCAGATTAGTTTGATAGATAATATCAGATTTATTGTGGGAATTAAGTTGATATTTTATCACTTTCAACAACAGAGAGGGATAGTAAGATAGAGATTCAACAGAAAAGTGAAGCTACATGGTGCTACAATCACATAAAACTTGGCACTACGCAGACAGGAACCGGCTTCCTCGCCTTCTACCTGTGGGTGTCACTGTTGGAAAGTGTTTTTCCTGCTTCCTGCTGGCCTTGCTGCTGCTGTTTTTGAATGTAGCTCTGTGTAGCTGTTTTTTTCTCTATAATCTTTATCTTACTATCACTCTCTGTTGTTTAATGTGATAAAATATAACTTAATTCCCACCATATTTCTGATATTATCAATCAATCTTATCAGATTAATTTTGATCGTTCACTTTTATTTTAAATCGTTCACTTTTATTTTTTATTTTACGTGCATTACGTTAGCTTGTCATTAGCATTTTCATTCGGACATATCACTGTTTGCTTTACCCTCTCCTCTCTTTTGCTACACTCTCTCTCTCCAGTTTTTCACAAGTTCATCAAACAACTGTGGTAAGAATATTTCATCAAGCACGGTGAGTAATGGCTTCTCCTGCTATTGTTATTTACACCTCTTGCCACATGTACAGTTTATCTAGATCTGTCGCTGATGAGGAATTCACATGTGATAAATGCAGGGAAATAGTTAGGCTGACAGAGAAAATTTCAGAATTAGAGACACACATCCAAACTTAAATTGAGTACAGTAAGAATGTTAGGACTCTAGATAGGACTTTGGATGCGTCTAGCTCAGAGATTTCAAAATACTGTTCTTCTGTTCCAATCAAAACATTAAACAGGTTCTCCCCACTCAGTGATGTACCCACTGAAAAACCTGATGAAAGTGCTCTAGTTATATGTGATTCTATTGTACGGAACGTGAATAAAGGGACACCAGCCACCATAGTCAAATGTTTACCGGGAGCCAGAGCGCCTGACATCTCGGCAAATTTAAAAGTGCTGGCTAATGCTAAACGTAAATACAGTAAGAATGTCATTCATGCCAACGCTAATGATGTTTGACTTTGCCAGTCGGAGATCACTAAAAATAACATTAAAGAGCTGTGTGAACTTGCAAGCACGATGTCAGAAACTGTATTATGCTCTGGTCCCCTCCCTGCTTACTGTGGTGACGAGATGGCTGGATGTCTAAGTGGTGCCCGCAGAATAACTTGGACAATTGGACAAGCTTTTGGGGCAGACCTGACCTGTTGAAAAGAGATGGTCTTCATCCCTCCTGGGGTGGTGCCGCTCTTCTCTCTAGAAATATGGCACATAGTCTTAGAGTTTATACTTGACTAATTGGGACTAACTCCCAAAAGACAGGTCAGGAAGCAGACACACTGGCTAAACTGACAGTCTGCTAGCTGCCTCACATCAAAGAGGTCAGTTAATTCTCAGCACACAGAGACTCTTTCACCTAGATATCACACTATGGAGAATGTGTCTGTTCCCCGAACTAGAAAATACAAAAAACAAAAAAATTTAAGAGTAACAATTTAATTGAGGTTCAACAAATACAAAACTGATACAATACAGATAAACAAATGATACTGCTTGGCTTATTGAATATCAGATCCCTTTCTACGAAAGCACTTTTTGTAAGTAATATGATCACTGATTCATAATCTAGATGTGCTCTGTTTGACAGAAACCTGGCTAAAACCTGATGATTACATTATTTTAAATGAGTCCACCCCCCAAGATTATGGTTATAAACATGAGCCGCATCCAAAGGGGGAGGTGTTACTTCAATTTATAACAATGTTTTCAGGATTTTGTCAGAGGGCAGGCTTCAAGTATAACTTGTTTGAAGTAATGGCGCTTCATATAACATTATCCAACAGAATGTTAAAGGGATAGTTCACCCCAAATCAAAATTATTGTCAGGAACACAACTGGACACAGATGCAGGTTATAGTTTGAGAATTTATTCAAAAAGTCCAAAAGAAAAAACTCCCTACAACTAACAGAAACAGGCCGGGAAATAATGGAAAAAGGTCCAACAGAAAAATAAGAGACTTGAATGTCCTTGCGTAAACACCCGGCAGGGGGCGCCCGACGGCGCAGCCGCGTAGAGAGCGGAGGAGGGAGGAAGACACGAGAGACCCCGTCATGGAGAAAACCAAAAACACTTCTGAGGAATGCAGGTGCCCGGTCTAGGAAATGAGGGAGGGGAAAAAATAGAAAACAAAACAAAACCAGTAGCAGCAGACAATGGCACGACAGAGCAGGACTAGACAGAATGGCTACACATGGGCTGTAGTCGAACAACGATCTGGCACCGATTGGCGCGACAGACGGGAATAAATAGAGGAAGAGATGAACAGACATTGAATGCAGGTGAGTGGAAGTCAAACAATTAGAAGCGGAAACTGTAGTAATGAGGGGGAGGGAGGAATGCCACAGATAGGTGCAAGACGAACAATCAAAACCAAACCAAAACACCATGTGCACACGAAATGAAGACATAAACAAAAGCACACACACCGAAGAACTGGGTGATCAGACAGCGGACATGACAATTATGTCATTAATAACTCACCCTAATGTCCTTCCAAACCCGTGAGGAATAAGATATTTCACAGTTTAAGATATATTTGTGAAAGATTGACTCGTGAAAGAGTCAAACTTTCGTTCATTATCTGGCTCGGCTCGGTGTACATCTTCAGTTCTCTATTCACAGCAGTTCAGTCAGTGTACTGTTTGAGTAAATTAATTACTATATTGGTTTCTTGGTTAATTACTATATTGAACTCAGATGGAGTGTCAGCCACATTAAAGAAGTTAACAGCTTATTTCATTTGAGGAATAATGCGTATTGGAGACGCAAACCGTTTAAAACGATTCAGTTTAATTTGGTGAACTGGTTCAAAATCGAATGATTTCGTTCTCGAACCAGATATCACAAACTGATTTGTTTTAACTCTCTCACAACAGACATGGAAGAGAAGACAATGCTGACTAAAGTCATAGTTTTTGCTATTTTTGGACCAAAATGTATTTTTGATGCTACCAAAAATTCTAACTGACCCTCTGATGTCATATGGACTACTTTGATGATGTTTGGAGGAGGGACTGAGAGCTCTCGGACTAAATCTAAAATATCTTAAACTGTGTTCCGAAGATAAATGGAGGTCTCACGGGTTTGGGGGTTTGGAACGACATGAGGGTGAGTTATTAATGACATCATTTAGATTTTTGGGTGAATTATCCCTTTAATGATAAATCCCCTGTGATGTTTGTACTGGCTACTGCATACAGGCTACCAGGGCACCATACAGACTTTATTAAAGAGTTTGCTGATTTTACATCTGAGTTAGTTTGATTGATTGAATTCTTTATTAAACAACAATCAACACAAAGTGTTCAAAAGGATAAAAACACAAAAAGCCCATAGGCTTGTTTCCATTGTGGTCCTTAAGATGAAAGATGAGTAACAGTACATGTACTAACAACATTGTGGACAATGAAGAAAGGGGGCATAAAAATACAAATAAATAAACAAAAAACACAATAAAAAAAAATGACACAAGGACTAAATTCCCAAAAGACAAGCAGACAGACAGGCAGACAATACAGTATTCCTACTACTTCAAGGATTTCTATTTCCTTAGTTCTGGCTGCAGATAAAGTTTTAATAGTTGCTGATTTTAATATCCATGTTGATAATGAAAAAGATGCACTGGGATCAGCATTTATAGACATTCTAAACTCTATTGGGGTTAGACAACACATCTCAGGACCTACTCATTGTCGAAATCATACTCTACATTTAATACTGTCACATGGAATTGATGTTGATGGTGTTGAAATTATGCAGCCAACTGATGATATTTCAGATCATTATTTAGTTTCGTGCAAACTTCATATAGCCAAAATTGTAAATTATACTTCTTGTTACAAGTATTGTAGAACCATCACTTCTACCACAAAAGACTGCTTTGCAAGTAATCTTCCTGATGAATCCGAATTCCTTAGCATATCCAAAACCTCAAAACAACTTGATGATGTAACAAAAACTATGGACTCTCATTTTAAATACAGTTGCTCCTTTACGTTTAAGGAAGGTTAAGGAAAACAGTCTTGTAACACCTTGGTATATTGAGCATACTCGCACCCTAAAGAGAGCAGCCCGGAAAATGGAGCGCAGCTGGAGGGAAACAAAACTAGAGGTATTTCGTATTGCTTGGCAGGAAAGTAACCTATCCTACAGAAAAGCATTAAAATCTGCTAGATCCAATTACTTTTCTTCTCTTCTAGACTAAAACAAACATAATCCCAGTTATTTATTCAATACAGTGGCTAAATTAACAAAAAAATAAAGCATCAACAAGTGTTGACATTTCCCAACATCATAGCAGTAATGACTTTATGAACTACTTCTAAAATTGATACTATTAGAGATAAAATTGTAACCATTCAGCCGTCAGCTACAGTATCGCATCAGACAGTGCGCTATAGATCCCCTGAGGAAAAGTTCCACTCATTCTCTACTATAGGAGAGGAAGAATTGTATAATCTTGTTAAATCATCTAATCCATCATGTTAGACCCTATTCCATCTAAGCTCCTAAAAGAATTGCTTCCAGAAGTCATAGATCCTCTTCTGACTATTGTTAATTCCTCATTGTCAATACGATACATCCCCAAAACCTTCAAACTGGCTGTTATTAAGCCTCTCATCAAAAAACAAGAAACACAACTTGACCCCAAATAACTAGTTAATTATACACCAATCTCAAGTCTCCCTTTTCAGTCCAAGAAATACTAGAAAACAGATACTAGAAAAGGTAGTATCCTCACAATTATATTACCTCTTAGAGGATTTAGACCATATCATAGTACTGAGTCTGCTCTCCTTAGAGTTACAAATGACCTTCTCTTATCATCTGATTGTGGTTGTATCTCTTTATAGTGCTATTGGATCTAGGTGCTGAGATCGAAACTATTGACCACAACATTCTTTTTCATAGACTAGAACACTTTGTTGGCATTAATGGAAATGCATTAGCATGGTTTAAATTGTACTTATATGACTGCCATCAATTCGTAGCAGTGAATGAAGAGGTACGATCACAAGAGCATTATGGAGTACCTCAAGCTCAGTACTAGGGCCGCTACTCCTCACGCTTTACATGTTACCCTTGGGAGATATCATCAGGAAACATGTATTAGCTTTCACTGTTATGCTGATGATACTCAGCTCTATATTTCTTTGCGGCTCGGTGAAACACATCAATTTGAAAAACTAATGGAATGCATAGTCGATAAAAAAACTGGATGACAAGTAATTTCTTACTGCTAAATTCTGAAAAAACAGGGGTGTTAATTATAGGACCTAAAAACTCTGCATGTAATAACCTAGAACACTGTCTGAGACTTGTTGGCTGCTCTGTCAATTCTTCGTCATCAGTTAGGAACCTAGGTGTGCTATTTGATAGCAATCGTTCCTTAGAAAGCCACGTTTCTAGTATTTGTGAAACTGCATTTTTCCCTCTCAAGAATATATTTAAATTATGGCCTATGCTCTCAATGTCAAATGCAGAAATGTTAATCCATGCATTTATGACCTCAAGGTTAGATTATTGCAATGCTTTATTGGGTGGTTGTTCTGCATGCTTAGTAAACAAACTACAGCTAGTCCAAAATAGGCATTAAAGGATTTTTAGGCTGCATAAATTAGGTAAACTGGAACCAGGAACACTTCCCGTAACACCCAATGTACTTGCTACATCATTAGAATATTAGTTGGTTTCTCTCTTAGACCACAAAAAACAGATGATTCTTCTGCACAGTCTTCAAGTTCAAGACCTTTATTTGTCCCCCAGTGGGGCAATTAGTTTTACAGCATAGGAGCACACAAACTTACAAACACAAATACACATAGTATAATAAAAAATAAAATAAATATAATGCACATTCTGATAAAAAAATAACGTGTAAGCTACCTTACCCTCCTAGCATTTAGAAGAAAGACAGCAGACGGAACAAAGGAGTGTTTAAATCTGTTTGTTTTGGCAAATGGGAGTCTGATCAATGAACCTGATGGTAAAAACTGAAACTGTAGATATAAAGGATGAGAGAAGTCAGTCAAGATAGAGTTTGCTTTCTTAAACAGCTGTTTTTTGTAAAGATCCTGTAAAGTTTCTTGTGGAAGCCCTATATTTTACTACTGACACTAACAACCTTGTTCAGTAAGTTCCTCTCTTTTACCCTCAAGGATTGAAACCAACAAACAAAGGAGAACGTAATAATAGACTCAATAAAAGAACGATAAAACAAAATCATCAAAGTAGAGTCAACCTGGAATTTTAGATAGTTTTCTAAGACAAAAAAGACGCTGCTGGCTTTTCTTATGGATCGAGTCAGTATTTTTCTTAAATGTCAGCTTGTTATCGAGGAAAGTGCCTAAGTACTTATAAGACTCTACCGATTCGACTGTCTGACCATCAATCATTATAGTGTCAGGGGAAGGCTGAGCATGTCTAAAATCAATGCACATATCTTTTGTCTTTAAAACTTTTAAGGATAAAAAAGATTCCTGACACCATTTTAAAAAGTAATCAATCACAGGACCATGCAAAGTTTCAGTGCTATTCAACAGGCTCACTATGAATGTGTCATCCGCAAACTTCAATATATGACGGTTTTCAAAACTACTACAACAGTCATTTGTGTACAATATGTACAGAAAAGGAGAAAGAACGCACCCTTGTGGTGAACCAGTAGATGTTACAGATAGATCAGAAAATTTGCCATTTACTCTGACTCTTTGCGTTCTGCCATGTAAGGAAGTCCAAGATCCAGCCAACAATACTACCTTCTAGACCAAAGTTATCCCTTAGTCTCTGAATTAGTAGATGAGGCTGAATAGTGTTGAAGGCAGATGAAAAATCAACAAACATCAATCTGACATGGTTGTTTGGACTGTCAAGGTGCTTACAGATGTAATTCAACAGAGTTATGGTGGCATCCTGAACACCTCTTTTGGTACTGTACACGAACTGCAGGGGATCCATTCAGTAGTTCAGTAGTTTTCAGCAGTTCAGCTTTGATCAGTTTTTCCAGTGACTTCATCACTAATGAAGTCAGGGCTATAGGCCTAAAGTCATTTAATGATTTGGGATGTTTAGATTTACCAACAGGGACTATAGTAGACTGTTTCCACGGATTAGGCACCTTCTGTTGAGACAAGGATAAATTAAAAATATAATTAAAAATCGGGCCTAATTGTACAGCACAGTTGGAGAGTAATCGACTACTGATATTATCTGGACCAACACTTGTTCTTATTTTACAGTGTTTAAAAGTTTTAACAACAGAATATTCATCAAAAAAAGGGGATAAACATTGTTTTGATTCCAGTGATGTATTTCTCAGCGTCATTATTTCATTATTGAAAAAATGTACATCGAATCTGGAGTAAAATTTGTTTAGCTCTTGTGCCAGGACCAGATCAGAGGTAAACCCATCTAATGAGACCCTTTTCTTTACATTGTCAGTCAAACCAACCATAGACCTGATACTGTCCCATGCTGAGCCCATATTATTGTTGCTAAGCATGTCTTCTAATTTTCTTTTATAAGATAATTTAGCTCTCCTGATTTCCCTTTTAATTTCCTTATGAACAGACATTACCTCAGTAGAATCTCCCTGTTTAAAAGCCTGTTTCTTTTTATTTAGTAGGACTTTAAGTTGTCTACTTGCCCAAGGTTTACTATTTGGGTAGGTTCTGACAGTCTTTACAGGAACAACAATGTCCTCACAGTAAGTTACCCATGAACTGACCACATCAGTGAGTTCGTGAATGTCTCTAGAGGATTCAGTGAACACCTCCCAGTCTGTGCTCTCCAGACAGCCCTGGAGGGTGAGGGTGGCCTCTTCCGACCACACTTTGATGTTTCTAGTCGTCACCTTCCCCCTCTGAAGACATGTCCGATAGGATGGAACCAAGTACACACAGTTATGGTCAGCTAAGCCAAGGGGGGGGGGGATGAAATTGATTTATATGCATTTTTGATGGACCCATAACACTTGTCCAAAATACTGTTTTTCCTAGTGGGGCAGGAAACATACTGATAAAAGCTCCTGAGAGATCTGTCCAATGAGCAATGATTAAAATCTCCTAAAACCAGGTTAGGAGCATCAGGAGATAAAGACTGAAATTTATGCACAGACTGAGAGATGAGCTCTGAGGCGTTTCCTTCATTCGCCTTTGGATGAACGTAAACGACAGTAACGAAAATCTGTGGGAATTCTTGTGGCAAATACATAGGGTGCATGGACAAAGAAAGCAGCTCCACGTCCTTGGTGCAAAGTCTCTCTCTCACTATAACATTTTTACACCAGCGTTCATTTATGTACGCGCATACTCCACCTCCGCATGATTTCCCGGTAGTCGTGGACGTTCTGTCGGTGCGAAACGGAATCCCAAACCCATCAATAACTAAATCACCGTCAGCGTCCCTTTCCCCGAGCCAGGTCTCTGAAAAGGGCAGAATACAGGCGTCCTTAAATGCGTTCTGATGGCGAACAAGAGCCTGGAGTTCATCAGTTTTATTACGGAGAGAACGGGCTTTGGACAGGATAATTGAAGGCAGGGGAATGCGAGATGGATGTTGCCGTCTCATACGCTCCCGCACCCCGCCCCTCCTTGGCCTCCGTTCTGGAGTTCTGAAGTGATCGCCTTTCCCAAGACCGGCTAATTCCTCCAGATCAGGTATGATCAAGTCCACTGGTGGTCCGCTGATCACAGATTTTTCAAATGTTAGCAGATAGTCTTTGGAGTATTGAATCGGCCAGAGTGATCCCAGGTGCCATACGGACACCAAAAACAGGAACAAAGTCGGATCCATGTCGCTGAGTTTTGACGCGCCTTAACAGCCCAGAGTAGATGTTTGATATCAAAGATGTATACGTTTGATCAGTACAAAAAACAAACTAAAACTAAAACAAACTACTTAACCGGAAGAAAAAAAAAAGAAAAACTACAAACAAAACGAACATGCTACCCACCGCTGCCGGTCGCTGCGTACGCATGCACCCCACGTGTTCCACCTCAAATCGGTCAAAACTCCAAAACTCTGACTTTGCTGCAGCCTGGAATTGAACTGCTGGTTTCGTCTGGTCAGAGGAGAACTGGTCCCCGAACTGAGCCTGGTTTCTCCCAAGTTTTTTTTCTCCATTCTGTCACTGATGGAGTTTTGGTTCCTTGCCGCTGTCACATCTGACTTTTTTATTTGGGTTCACTTCAATTACAGCGTTTAAAGCGCTAAAGGTGACTTGACTTGACCGGAACCGGCTTGGGTGATAATAAAACAAATTAATAATAAAAGTCTCATTATACTGTATTCAGCAAAAATATGTTATAAGCATGAATGTACATGTTTGGGTTTTTGAGAAAGTAATGTTTATGCGTGGTTAGTGAAAAACGTATATATATTTTTAAATGTGTTTCATAAAGTTCAGTAAACATAAATGTTGAATGCAAATGTGGTTTGTAATGAAATTTCTTGATTCCTCATAATTAAGATTGCTTACAAACATATTTAATCAAAAATGGGTGCTTATGCAGAAATATTTGTTTGATGGGTATATAGTTTGTACAGTAGAAAATAATTACGTCTATGGAGTGTCCCACAAACCAGATGTTTAATGTAGTTTAAATGATTGACCTGTGCAAAAATTTTATGACAAGAGAATAACAGCTTTTTAAATGATAAACGATACTAAATGTTGTAACTGAAAATATAAAAAATGTAGAAAATTTACTGTGATGTTAGGTTTAGGGGATGATACTGTATAAAATTCATTGACATAATCTAAATCCAAGTATAAAAGGTTAAAACTGTTTTGCGACAATTTGTTTTGTTTTGTGGAAATGTGTTTTCTTTTCTGTTAATGCAATACAATGAATTGCAGTTGTCTAGATTACCCATGGCTGAAATTATTGGCAGTTTAGTGTTTAGTAAGTAATTTACACCAAACCAAAAGATAACATTTATATTTTCATGCCTGAAAACATTATTTTTGTCTTACATTGCATAACACATTCAGACAAGACTTTTTCTCATCAGTTTATTTTCATGAAATGGAATGTGTACAAAGGATTAGGGGTGATTGAAGGTCGCAGATTGTACATCCCATGCATCCTTCAAATTCAGCTGAATGAATGACGCGAAAGAAGGCTGCCTTGCAAGGATCCTTCTGTTTGATAAAGTGACAGCAGAGATATGCAGCCTTCGTAGGATGCAGCTTCCATTTTCCAGATTCACCCTTTATAAATCACATTACCGGGATCATCTCAAACAATCACATTAGCGAATTCAAGCGGAACTGTTCTGCCTCATGAGTGGGGTGCCAGAGCATGTCAGAGGAGGTGTGTAGAGTAGTATTATTAAGTAATAATTAATTATTGATTTACTAATTTGAGTCAGTATTTTATAATGAAAATAATACCTTAAAAATGAAAACAAGCCTTTTCCGATCATATCATTTTAAACTGGTAAACTTTGTATACCAGCACTTTTTTTTTTCCATTTCAAGCACTAAACGCGACTGATGTTATATAGTGATTTTGGAGTAAAATATTTAGAATTATAGTCTCATAAATTGTCATGTTTGATGCTATGTTAAGCCATCATACATCTGCAACATACAACAAAGAGCAACTGTTTTATAACTAATTTATACTTCACATGTTGTTAATATGTAATTATATTTGCTTCCCTGGAATTTTTTAAATTACAATATTATTATCATATGCACAGACCCTAAATGGTTTGTTTAATAATGCTTAATCAATAAAGTGAAAAGGACATACAGAGTTTGGTAAAAACTAATTCATACTAAAAAAAATAAATTAAAGTTTGGTATGTAATGGTGGTTTGAGTTTTGGAAATGAGATTAACTGTTTGGTCAAGATTTATGTTGGTATTGCAGACTTGAAGAAGAGTATTCTTAGGAATTAGGAAATAAGAAATTTTAGCAGCAACCCACTTTTCATGACTTGTAATTATAAAACATAACTCTATTAAAAGGCTCACATTTCTTTATTTTATTTGCAAAATTACCTTCCACAATGCCATTCTAAACATAGACCAAGGTCTTCTAATGTGCCTCATTATTAAAATAAACGTTACAAAATTAAAAGAAACAAGAAGATTTTATACAGGTGTGTGTGTGTGTGTGTGTGTGTGTGTGTGTGTGTGTGTATATATATATATATATATATATATATATATATATATATATATATATATATATATATATATATATATAATTTTTCGTCATTGTCACTTGTATTTTTAGTTTCTGAAGTAAGATTGACCATGTAAAAGCTGCAGAGGATAGTAAGGAGAATAAAGCCTATCTACCAGTTACAGCCACTCACAGCCTAAGTCACATCACACACTGTCCCTGCACTTCACCAGTTGAGAAGTAGAGTAGAGTCAGGGATTCAAATCATAAGTTTATGTGGCATTGTGCATGTGCATGTATCAAATTTAAGTCAGCAACTCATGTATTAAAGGATTACTTCTCCTGAAAAATCTTTCAAAAAATGTTGTTAGAATCTGCATGCGGTTGATTTTTTGAACACACAAATGATTTTTCATGAAGTCATTTCTGTACAGTTCTGTACAAACACTTAAAAAAAAAAAAAAATAATAAATAAATAAAAATTGCATTGCACTATTCCTTTGACTTATGATAACTGCCCCAATGGTGAGTGAGAGAGACATATGGACACACTTGAGCTGTGAGACTTACACTATGTGCGCTCACATTCACAATGCCAGTGCAGTCAGTACAAGCTCAGGATGGCCAGACTAGTGATTTATCTCACTAATCTTACTTCCTCATTCCTTAAATATTATGCATTTGTATATGCATAGCTATGCATACAACCTAAATAAACATTCATACATATGTATACATTTAGGCACACATATTATGAATAATTGTACATATACATTTATAAAAACATGAATATACATATTCTATAAATATATATGTACACATAGAATGCACATGTACAGTACAACGTGGCATATCTGCAAATGTATGCACACACACAACAATCACACATATGTACACACTTTCACCGACACGACCCCGCATACAGTCTGCATATATGCCACTTCTAAAAATGCATCCTACCTGAAACAACAAAAGGTCAACATTTTGGATATATTTCCAAAGTTTTCAAGGTGAGTCCATCCGACAAAAACTGAAATTCAAAGAACTGTAAGACATACTGTATTTGCAGTTTCTAAACAAAGTGGTTAATTTTGCATATTGTATACCAAGATTTTTTTTTCATTTTATAATAAAAGACATTTAAAATAGCTTTATAGTACAGAAAAAAAAAAATTAGTCTACAGAGCGATTTTTCGTCAGCTGTGCTGGATGTAAGATTTGACATCAAGCTGTACACCGCTTTCCAATCATACATAATTTATCTTCATTTAGAGGTACAGCCATATTCAAAGGCACAAAGAGCTTCTACAAGTCAAAGTTTTGTCTTGTAGAAGTTATATAAAATAACATTTTGCAGTGCTGTACAAGATCAAGCAACCTTGCAATTTTTTTAGAATAACAAAACAAAACCCTTAAAAATATATTGTGTTCTTCTTTGTATCAATATTAAGAACTACCTCCCAAATAAGGGCTGCCCATACTAAAGGAGGCATTGGTTGGTGGTGACGGTTCTCACAGGATGGATTGCCCCTGGTGTATGACAAATCCCACAAGCCCCACCTTCTACTCTGTGCTCTGTAGTTGGTTACAAACTCCTATCTAGCCCTGAAGTCCTTTCTGCATGCTTTGCAGAAAAAAAAGCAAAAAGGTAATATAAACTAAACTAAAACATTGAAAAAAAAGAAAGAAAAATACATAGGTGCTACATTGTGAATTTTGCATCCTGGCTAGGAAACAACTGATGCAAAGTGCTTCATTAAACCATTTATGTACCCAATTTCTCCTATGTCAAGTATTCCAATGTCCCCTTCATTAGATACAGGGGAAAGGTCAAAGGCCAGACCATCCTGACACAGGTCACAGGTTACCACAGGTTTCCATTATGTCCGCTGGTCAAACCACATCTAATCTTCTAATCTAACTTCATCTAAAGCCAGTCAATGCTGAAACACAACAACAACAACAACAACAAAATATATAAAGAAAGAAATGACCTAGTGACCGAGTAGTATAAAACATAAAATAGAAATAATTTCACCTTATACACACATTCATATAATTCATATATGACTATAAATAAATTAAAAAGGAAAGCAAACAAGTGAAAAGCAGAAAAAAAAAAAATTGTCACTCTTCAGTAGTTCTTAAAGACCACACCCATGTGATGAGGTACTGGATAATTGTTGATTGGAAAAGCGACCGATCCAGACAGCCAATCACAAGAGTTCATATTGGCGGAGGTGCATCCTCTGAATAATGTCACGACAGTCATTGAATACACGACGGATGTTTTCTGTGTCCACAGCACAGGTGAAATGGGGATAGCAGTAGTGTTTGTCTGTGCCACTTGCTGTGCTGATTTTCTGTGGGTTCATCAAACACACACATTCCAAGCAGTTACAGTATTATACCAACAACAACAATAAAGCATTTATAGCTGAATTTATAGTGCAAAACGGTGATTAAAAATAGTGAAAAACTTTACAGAAATGGTCACTAGTTAGAGGTCCCAAGATGTAGGTGACTTTTTTTCTTCAGTAGAACATAAAATGATATGTTTACCTGAAACCATGGTCCTTGTTGATTCATAAAATGCAAGTAAATGGCTATCGTCACTTTCAGAGCCAAGTACACAATTGCAAAAATGCACACAATTAATACTCAAGGCTCCTGACGATATACAAAAAAAAGCCTTACAAAGTCAAACAATTGGTCTGTGCAAGAAACTGAGCACTATTTATACCATTAATGCAGTGTTTATTTTGTCAGCCATTTTTAATTTTAATCTTAGTCTTTTAAATAAGTTTTAGTCCCATGTCAAACTACTTTTTTTTTAGTTATTATACTTTGTCAACCTGATCCTGTTTTTGTTTAGTCAAGTTTTAGTTGACTAAATGTCTGAGCATTTTGGACTAGTTTTAGTCAATGAAAACTTTTAGGGGGGTAATAATCTGGCAGGGATTCAGAATTTAGCACAACACCGGAAAGTATAAGCGCTGTCAAGTGAAGCACGTCCATGAATGAAATGTCATTTTTGCATTTTGCTCTGAAACCAGAAGCACATAGCCTAGGTTTATGCTTTCAGTTCGAAATTAAATCGTATACAGAATTAAAGTTAGTCGATGGTCAACGATATTACATGTTGATATAATTACAGTTATCATTTATTGACATTATTGTCATATTGTCATCTTCCTAATATAGTAATGGGAAAAAAGCATGTCAATAAACATTCATTGTAATGCATAGCCTTAAACAATAAAGTCTGATTATTTTCCGCCAACTGAATTAGTTAGCAAAAATATTGCATCATACTGATTACATTTGCCTTCACTAAAAATAACAGGTTCAAAATAATTATTAATCCTGGAAATTGAACTGGAAATCACTCCAGTTTGCCTGAGGCTATGGATTACATGTAATAATGTTCAGTTTCTTGCACAGACAGATTATTTTGTTTCACAATACCTCAACATATTCGTCAAGAGCCACAGGTATTAATTTTGTGTTCCTTTGCCTGTATTCCCTGAATTTTTTAAAAACTGTTCTGCAGAAGAAAAAAAATCACCTAAATCTTGGATGGCCTGAGGGTGAGTAAACTAAAAGTACATTTCTTTCTGGATGAACTATACATTTAATATTATAGATGAAATAAAGAAAATAAAGAGAGTATTAAAAAAGTATTTATACCAAGAATTCATCTCGGATAAAAAACTTTGCCCTGGACACTTTTGGGTCTTCTCCGGGATCAGGAGTCGCTGTGCATATAAAAACAGATTACATAGACATTATGCCATATAATAAATTTTAAAAATGAAAGTGGGAATATTAAAGAATGGTTGAGTTTGGCAAGTTTTGAATTAAAAAAAAAAAAAAAAAAAAATATATATATATATATATATATATATATATATATACATATTACACATAAATTTAAAGCACTTTCTACCATTTTCAAGATGCGTTTCAAGGTTTTGGAGCACAATTTTAGACTAAAAGCCCTAAGAGACAATTAATAGTAAAACATTTGTTTGTTTGTTTCCTCAATGGGTGCAGGCTCATTCCATAATACAGACTTTTTAATTGTGCAATTGTTTTACACAAATTAAGAAATTACTGTCACTTAAATATTTTAACTTTTTCAAAGGTATTAATTATTTTAGGGCTGTAGCTATCAAATATTTTCGTAATCGAGTATTATACCAAAAATTCCATCGATTAATCGAGTAATCAGACAAAATGTGTTTTTGCTTAATTAAAGTGCAATATTAATTATGCAAGAGAAAATAAGACTCCTGGGTCTCTTAAAATGAACAACGAAGTTTCTTTTTTTAGAAAAAATATTTTTTAATTTTTTAAATGCATAGAATGCAATGCATACATCAAAAATAAACATTTAATTATTACCCATTGTTTCTCTGTCTGTAGGCTACTTGTACTGTGAACAATGACAATAAAGTTGACAGATGAATTAAGTGCATTTAAGTGCCATTCAGTTGGGGTTTTAAATAAAACATTTTCTGAGATTCACATTAAACATTAAACACATAAAACATTAATTTAATTTATCTTTTAATTATTGAAAATTAAGCAAACTTAACTTTGTGGTATACAAAGGGGATTTATAATAAAAAAAAATAAAACATGGAAAAAATGTTGTGTGATTAAACCTTAAAAAAATAAATAATAATGTTTGATTTTTTTTTTTTTTTTTTTTGTAGTAGGCTATGTACATTCTGCTGAACAATTGTAATACATATCTGGCAAATACTTGTCTTTAAACTAAACCGGATTTTTATTTTGACAGGTTGACGTACCTTTACAGTTCTGTGTATGTGATGTGATGCTAGTTTTACTCAAATCAAATGGTCAAATGCTCCTAAAGTGACTGTCAGAGAAGTTCTGGAGATGTTGTTCATGTACTTATTTAGTGACAGGACAGATGCTGAAATCACTGCTAGCGTTAAACGAAGGAGCCCTTCTGTGCCATTCATTAACAGACATGCAGAACATGCAGGATTCATATTTAAATAGACTGTTCTGGCTTAATATTTACAGATATTAGTCCATATCATGATTTGATGTAAGTGCAATGAAAATTTTTGATAAATTCATTCAAAATTTGGCAAATTCCGTGCCATGTCGCTTTAAACTGTAAATTCAGTTTTTATTACTGGTTTCCGCGATTCGCTCTGCATTTTCTGCATCGCGAAAATCATAGGGCCCTAGTTGTGGTATGCCAGCTCTATCTTGCAATGGACACACACCACGACGTTCTCTTTATGTTTGCCCGCACCCTCAAATCAAAACAGTTCCTTGCAGTATGCGATTTCAGATGCAGCACTTGTGTCTCCTTCCGCTTTGTGGGTGACGTAAACACGTTGTGTCACATTTAAAAAAATAATTGCGAAAGAACCTGACATGAGATTTAAAATATATTAAAAGAGGCTTCGAGGCAGAGGAATTTGCCTCGATCATTTTTGTAATCGAGTTACTCGAGGAATCGTTTCAGCCCTAAATTCTTTACTTCATTTTTTACACCCTTTTTGTGGAAAACACACTTATTGAATTAGGTTTATATCTTTAATCTTTAAACATTTATTTTCATCATTTGTTTGCAAAACTATTAGATTGAAGGCTGATTCTCCAAAAACTGTATTTTATGGAAGCTTTTTTTCAAGATAATTTTAAGTGTCTTTCCAAAATAAAAAAAACAAGTGACGAAAAAAAATCACAGCGTATGTGAACAGTACAAAAGCAAAAAGCTTTTATATATATATATATATATATATATATATATATATATATATATATATATATATATTTCAGACAAGTTTTAATACTGAATAAGACCACATGAAGATGCCAAAAAACAACAACCAAAAGACAACTAAAACAACAACCTTCACTGACTGCATATATAGTACACAGTAGCAATTTGTCATATAGTGTTCCGCGCAAGGTTGGGGGTTTGATTTCCTGGGAACACATGATAGGTACAAATAGATAGAATGAATGCACTGTAAAGCGTCTCTTAAATGCATATATATATATATATAATAGTGCCAATTGAAAATTTGTGAACTCCTTTCAGAATCTGTGAAAATGGGAGTAAATAGGTGAAATTATTCTTAATACTGTGTGTATCCTCCATTTCATGCGGAATCTTTAGTTTTCCTGCATTATTTTCATATTTGAACCATTTCCAGCAGTGTCTGTATGATTTTGAGATCCATCTTTACACACAGAGTACACTTGAGGGACTCAGACACAACTATTTGAAAAGTTCCACTGATGCTCCAGAAGGAAACATGATGCATTAAGATTCAGGGGATAAAACAATGATTTTGAAGATCAAAGTAAATTGTAATTAATTTTTTTTTTTTTTTTTTTTTTTTACGGGAAACATGCAAGTATCTTCTGTTGCTTTCCGAAGGGCAGTATATGGAAAACATATATTTTTACAAAATAAGAAAATCCTGTTCAAAAGTTTTCACCCCATGTCTCACTGCATCGTATTTTCTTTTGGAGTCTCAAGAGAATGTTTGGAACTTTTTTAATATATATATATATATATATATATAAAAATAAAAATAAAAAAAACACCGGTTAGTCTCGGCTTGATATAACTGCTCCAGAGTGTCCGCAATGTAGTCACTGACAAGCTCCGCCATTCCCTCGCAGGGAACTACACTACGACCAAAATGGTCGCATATGTGACCTTTTGAAATGCCATTGCGACCCAAATTTGTATGGGGTCGCAAATGTATCACTGATTATTTTTGTACCTACATATGTGTTATGCTATGATTTAATATGAGCATTTATTAAAACAGAAATGTGTATTTTAAGAATACGTTTTATAACGTGCTCTGAGCATTCAACACATCAAGTTGGCTTCAGCCCCACGATGCGGGAAAGCTGAACTGGGCATGTGGTTACTCGCACGCTGTGTTCGGTGGGCACGAGAGAGCCGCATCTTGCGAATAGCAACACTGAACCGACCTCTCCTTCAGGACGTTCTCGTCATCCTGCACCTGAACGAACAAATACAAATCGCAGTTTAAATAAACAGAAAAAAAAGGGCGAAAAGCGAAAGAGCTCAATTCAGCACCGCGGTGTTCTGGTGTTCAGGGAGCAAGCAGAGACGCGTCTCAAAGTCTTCTTGCTTTTGTACCGACAACAAATACATACAAAATATGTCAAAATACCTGTCTTGGAAAGTGTGTTCGAAAAAGTATGTGGTTATGTCTTAAGTGAAAGTAAAGAGTTGCAAAGAAATCGGATGTGTATCATTATAATGGATGCGTTTGTCTCTTAAGGTGACCGCGCCTAATTTACTAGCTCTGCTGTCAGTGTCTTTAATGTATGAAAATGAAAGTAAATCACTCACTGCTCTTGATTGAATTACTTTGTAGTTTTAACAAGAATTTATCCAAAGTCAATCCAAAAATCAGATAGAATTGTTTTACTAGTGGGTACAGGCCACTAGTTCATTTATGTAAGTGAGTATGGCATTCTTCATACTGTAGGCTACCAGTGAAATTGATATAAAAAAAATAATAATTAGGGATCTGACCATGTTTTGCTTAAGTGTTTCTTTCTTTAATTGCGAATGCAACCTTTTCTAGAGGGCACATAAGTCTGAAGTAACAAATTTAGGTAAATGTGTGCAGAGCCAGTGGTAGTTTTGTAGGCAAACATCAATGCCTTGAATTTTATGCGAACAGCTATTGGACGCCAGTGCAAACTGATAAACAGAGGTGTGACGTGTATTCTTTTTGGCACATTAAAAATTAATCTTGCTGCCGCATTCTGAAATAATTGTAAAGGTTTGATAGAATTGGCTGGAAGACCTGCCAAGAGGGCATTGCAATAGTCCAGCCTGGACAGAACAAGAGCTTGAACAAGGAGTTGTGCAGCATGTTCCGAATGAAAGGGCTTGATCTTCTTGATGTTGAATAAAGCAAATCTGTAGGATCGGACAGTTTTAGCAATGTGGTCTTTGATCTTTTTATCAAAGTTATCCAACATTATCAAGATGAATTTGTTCTGAGTTATTGTCATTTTATTACCAATTTCTAAACTACATTAAATAAACTGTGATAATGTGAGAAATGTTGAAGGTGTCTGAATACATTTTGGTTTGATTTTATTTTACAGTGAAGACTATGCAGTGCTATTTTAAATTAACAAAAACAGACTTAAAAAAATGTAAACATTATGTAAATAGCACAAATGAATAAATAGAATGAACATACAGTACATATTAAACAATTTTAAACAGGGCCCACTGTACAACCTGCACCAGGGCCCCTCTAACCCCAGCTACCAGACGGAGCAATGCACTGTGTGTACTGTAAGAAATAGAACAAGTCATGTGGTTTAAAAGATGGCAAGTAAAATAAAAAGCACATCTGTATGCAATACAGTTTCATTATTGTTCATTATTATCCAGTAATTACTTTAAATAATTTGTGCGACCAAATCATGTTTTTTGCCAGTCACTGAAAAAGTTAGTAGCGCACGTGCCACCAGTGGAAAAAGTTAGTGTAGTTCCCTGCCTCGGCAGCCAGATGCGTCGGACGTTCGATTAATCACTCGATTAATCGCTGAGAACCGGTTGAAGGCTGGGTTCCATATTTGAGACCATATGTGTAAAGTCCACAACATAACCTCAGACAAACCTCCTTCAGGAAGGATGAGGCTTCCGCAATGTCCCTGATCAAGTGGAACGGGTGCGTATTCCCAGTGTTATCCAATCGCAGTGGGTAGTGCTATGACAACAGTGAATGTTCTTCTTGTTGTGAGCCCTGGCCTACACCAAAATGGGGGCAGAGGTGACTCACACAGGGACAGCATCCATGGTGCTTTGGTAGGGGATCCCAGTTTGTCGGTTACCAACGTGACGTAGAAACTAACAGACTGACAGGCAATGTCTCTGTTTCGTATGTAATCCTCATTCCCTGAAGGATGGAAAGGTTTTCGATTTTCAACTGAATCAGCTTTAGCAAAGTATTCTTTCAAAACTTTTACAAATAAAGTCTATTTATTATTATATATTTTTTTCTATTTTAGTTTTAGTAATTTTAGTTTTAGTTTGTATAAAGTTTTAACAAAGTGTAATAAAGTTTTAATAAAAATAAATGGTTTGCCCTAAGATGTCCGTGGGAGTGAGGTATATAAGGTGTGGCGTGTCCTGGCCATTCAGTAGGTAGTTCAAGGTTGTGTTACCATCAGAACAAGGGTTACAACAGTAACTGAGTGCAGTAACCCTTCCTGTTGGTCACCATCAATGTTATGTTGAAAGACAATCGGTGTCCCTTTGGAAAGGGACTACCACCAGGTGGTGCAAAAGGCCAGTTTGCAAACTGACTGGAATTATATTTTGTTTTGTAAACGGATATCAAATAACAAAATAAAAAAATAAAACTTTATAATATGTTGTATTAAGGGGCTTTCATTTTGATCTACAGGCTAATTAAAATTTTTGAAGAAAAATCCTGACCTTGGCTGTAGGTTCACTATGCAAACATACATATCGATGTGTAAAAGGCTGCAAGTTCATTAAACTTTATATTTTTTATTATACATGAAAAACTAGAAATCGTACAAAAATAAGGATATTAACTTGAAATGTTTAGATTACACTTAAGGATGTGTGCATTATGCCATAAAAAAATAAACGATTGAAAAGGTGGCTTATTGTTGCATGTTACAGGCTAGGCCTAGTTCTAACACATATTTTGGCATTATAGTTACATTAATGTCACAAAATATGAAAGGCTTGAAACTTACATTGAATAATTTGCTCATTTATTTCAGCAGGTCACACATTTATTTTTTATCTGACCTTTTTTTATACATATTTTATTTCAAAATACAGAACCCATGACATGCCAAAAATGATGTCCATTAATTAAGAAATTTATCACTTTTTATCGTTTCTTTGTATTAATTAAAACATGTTTAAATAATAATTAATCTATTGGAAATTGAGGGAATCCATAAAATAAACAAATAAATAAATTAGTCAATATAATTTTGTCATTTAATTAGAAAACAACCCCTGATTCACAACATTCGTTTCCAAACAGAAATCAGGTAGAGCCCTGCACGGGCTTCAACCTAAGCCGTATAGCAGCCCTTGGCCGACACCTTACCAGTATCCTCGGCCCAAGTCCGACTGGAACCCGTGTATTTTTTCTCTCTCTCCATTAAAATAATTCAGTTTTGTTTTTAATTGAAAACTTATATTTCTTATTGTTTCATTATTAATTAATTTAGAAAACTGTTTGGAACATTTTCTTTCTTTTGTTAAAGCAGACAGCTGAGTTGATCACATTTAATAAATTAAACCTTCTTAAATCATCATGCTTAAAATAAAATCTGTAGATATAGATCACTTAAAGAATATGAGAATGTTAGTTTAAACATATTAAAGTGTACTCTTATGCATATATCTAAGTATTTTTGTGGAGAGTGGAATGTGAGTGGTGCTTATTAATGCATGGTGGTGCCAGTGTAATCACTTCATTCTGTTCTTCATAAAAGTGGAAACAACTTGAAGTAGGCAACGTAAAACGTTGTGCTTCTGTAAAATAGAGAAAATAAACTGGATGCATTTTCTGCTGTCTCTATCTGCATGATTATGTTGAGCATGGGCTGAAATGCAAAGCTCTAAAAGAAGGTGCAGTTTAACTTTGCAGTGTCTGGAACTGATGGTTTATATTCACAATAAGCTACATATAATACGCATAAGACTGAATCCATGAAGAGCTAATAATGACAGTAAGACATTAAAATTATCTCACTTTGGTTCATTTTTAATGAATAATATTTATTACAGCAAAATAAATTTTGGAGGGTGTTTTGGTACCATTCTTTATTCATGGCTGTGTTTTTGGGCAGAATTGTGAGTGAGCGCACTCCCTTGGATGAGAAGCAACCCCACACATGAATGGTGTCAGGATGCTTTACTGTTGGCATGACACAGGACTGATGGTAGCGCTCACCTTTTCTTCTCCGGACAAGCCTTTTTCCAGATGCCCCAAACAATCGGAAAGGGGCTTCATCGGAGAATATGACTTTACCCTAGTCCTCAGCAGTCCATTCACTATACTTTCTGCAGAAGATCAATCTGTCCCTGATGTTTTTTTTTTTGGAGAGAAGTGGCTTCTTTGCTGCCCTTCTTGACACCAGGCCATCTTCCAAAAGTCTTCGCCTCACTGTGCTTGCAGATGCGCTCACACCTGCCTGCTGCCATTCCTGAGCAAGCTCTGCACTGGTGGCACTCCGATCCCGCAGCTGAATCCTCTTTCGGAGATGATCCTGGCACTTGATGGACTTTCCTAGACCCCCTGAAGCCTTCTTTACAAGAATTGAACCTCTTTCCTTGAAGTTCTTGATGAACCTATAAATTGTTGATTTAGGTGCAATCTTAGTACCCACAATATCCTTGCCTGTGAAGCCATTTTTATGCAACGCAATGATGGCTGCACGCGTTTCTTTGCAGGTCACCATGGTTAACAATGGAAGAACAATGATTTCAAGCATCACCCTCCTTTTAACATGTCAAGCCTGCCATTCTAACCCAATCAGCCTGACATAATGATCTCCAGCCTTGTGCTCGTCAACATTTTCACCTGAGTTAACAAGATGATTACTGAAATTACCTCAGCAGGTCCTTTAATGACAGCAATGAAATGCAGTGGAAAACTTTTTTTGGGATTAAGTTAATTTTCAAAGAAGGACTATGCAATTCATCTGATCACTCTTCATAACATTCTGGATTATATGCAAATTGCTATTATAAAAACTTAAGCAGCAACTTTTCCAATTTCCAATATTTATGTAATTCTCAAAACTTTTGGCCACGACTATATATATATATATATAATTATTGTGTTTATTATAGTGTTCAAATGCTGATCTTATAGGCCTATAAGACCAGTATTTGAACACTATAATAAACAAACAAGAATTATCTGCTTGATGACACTAATATAAACACGAAGTAAGATGAATGAAGAGCATATCCGTCTTGCATGTGCAAACAAGGCAATGGAAAAGGGAAGTTTGGTATATTTGGTATATATTAATAATAAAATAATATCTAAAATGATAAATACAGATGTGTGTATTCTGCAGTTCACTGGTTAATTTTACACCATTTTTTCTTCTTTTAGATAGACCATGTCCATTTTACACTAAGCAACCAGTAGTGTGACTGAATTCAGTCCAGCTGGAGGGATTTGGGGTTTGTGTGTAGTTCTCATAGCTTGTGGGGGTTGAAATAAAGGTGTGTATTTCTTGCTTTTTCATATGGAGACTGTATGGTGAACATTTTAAACTTGCAGAGCAGGTTTATGCAAATTGTCTGTTTTAGGACAAATGCCTCTTTGGTTTGGCTTTTGCAATTATTGCAACAGCATACAGAGTGTTACATACAATATAATATGGATTTGTTTTTTATCTCAGGAGACATGAGGTGCCTCTGAGAGAGAGACAAAAGCAACTGGCCGAAAGAGTGTCTGCCAAAGAGATAAAAACTTTTGTTCCCTATCAAAAGCTACTCTCGATGCTGCGCTCAATAGCGCTAATGAGAACATTATTTGTTCGACCGGTTGCGAAGCACGTGTGTCAAACACAGCAAGAATTGGCTTAAATAACCTCGGTGAAAACGTCATTGATTACGTGCACCTGCAGGTAATAAATAGACGTCAAACGGAAACATCCTCAGGTTTCTTTGTCTTCGAGACCGCTTTGTGTGTGTATGTGTCACTGTCTAGTTTAAAAAAAGAAATGGCTCAGTCAGGAGATTCTTGCCACCTTGTGCACAAGTTATCCCAGACGATGATTTGCATGATTATTGTTTAGAGTGCCTTGGGGAAGAGCATGCGATCGCTGCTCTCGAGGACGCAGAGTGTGAGCACTGTGAATTGAAAAGGGTGCTCCGCTCGAGGCTTGCTTTCTTTAGTGAGGGGCGAGCCTCCGCATCCTCATTAAGATCATAGGGCTAACGCATCGAGCTAGCTGAGAGACGAGGAGTGCGCGAGTGTCCTCTCTCTCTTGTGCTCTCCCCTGATCGCAAAGTCCCCGCCCCCGCTGCTGAAACGCACCCTGGCACTTCTTCAGAAGGAGACGAGGACGCAGGTTCTCTTGCCTCTGGTGATATGGAGACAGAGAGCGCCGCCTCTGAGCGCTCCTTGCGCGATGACAAAATGTTGGAGAGCTTCTCAAGGTTGTGACTAACACGGTGGCCAGGCTTAAGTTAGACTGGCCACAAGAGGAAGAGAACCCTAAGCACTTTAGGTTAGATGACAGATTTTTGTCAGGTGGCCGGGGGGGACATCCCAACATCGATCTCTCCCCTTTTTCCCAGATCTCCATGATGAGTTATCCCGTTCATGGAATAAGCCTTATTCTTCACATATTGTTGTTCCCATGACGTCAATTTATTAGACTATCGTGGGCACTAAGGCGCAGGGATATGTGGCGATGCCTCAGGCCGAGGAGACGCTTGCGGGCTATCTCTCCCCTGGAAGTTCATCCTCACTTTAAAAGCCAACTCTCCCCACCAAGCCGGGTAGAGTAACATCATCTCTGGTGGGGAAGGCATTTCAAGCAGCCGGTCAAGCTGGTCCTTCTGGCCTATTTGGCGATTCCATGAATACAGTTGTCACTAGGTTCAGGGAGGCCAAGAGACACGTGCTCAGGCGTCAGGGCTGTTGGCCACCCAAACCGACCCAATCTGGTCTCTCTGCAGCGAGAGTCGAAGAAAAGTTCTATCAGAAAGTAGATGCTCCTTCCTGGCACCCCCAGGGAAATGTTAAATGCTCGGTTGCTTCCTGCCACATTTCAGGACACCTGACATCTAACATCCCCCCCAACAAAAAGAAGTGTCAAAATTAGTGCCCCTTTCGAAGAAACTGGCAGCGTGGAAGCTACTGCCAAATATCTCCCCATGGGTAGAAAAGACTGTAGCGAAGGGCTACAGGATTCAGTTTGTATTTCGTCCTTCGCGTTTCAACGGCATGGTATCCATTTCCGTGAAACCGGAACGAGCACATTTTTTGACACAGGAATTGCAAATGCCGCTGGATAAAGGGGCCATAGAACATGTTCCCCTGCCAGACAGACAGGCAGGCTATTACAGCCGGCGTAAAATTTTAGATCTTCGTGTGTTGAACCGCTACCTCAGAACATACAAGTTCAAAATGCCGACAAGCAAGATGATTGTGTCTCAGATCCAGTTAGGCGATTGGTTCGTGACTATCGATCTCTCTTATTTTCACATTAAGAACTTGCCACATCACAAGAAGTTCCTGAGGTTCGCTTTAGGGGGTGAAGCTTACCAGTATCGGGTTCTTCCATTCGGCCTAGCCTTGTCACCCTGCACATACACAAAATGCGTGGATACAGCTCTGGCCTACGACTCCAGGGCATCCGCATTTTGAACTACATAGATGACTGGCTGGTTTTGGCTCAGTCTCAGGAGCTAGTGCTTCGACATCTGGATGTCCTTCTAGCTGATCTCGAATCTCTGGGGTTGAGACTCAACGCCAAGAAAAGCATTCTCTCTACTGCTAAGAGGACAACTTATTTGGGGGTGGTATGGGATTCGGTCACGATACGGGCACAGCTGTCTCCTGCACGCATAGATTCCATTCTAAAAACCCTAAAAAACATCTTGGCTAGGCCAGAAAGTCACTGTTCATCACTTTCAGAAAGTTTTAGGTCTTAAATGGCCATCCAGCCCAAGGGATCTGGAGAGGTCATCTTCTCTAATGGCACATCAATTGCCTCGAAAAGAAGGCTGTATTTCTGGCCCTGAAATACTTCTTCCGGCAGTTGAGAGGCTACCATGTCCTAGTGCGGGTGGACAACACATCTGTAGTCTCTTACATAAATCGCCAGGGCTAACTGCGTTCGTGCAGCTTGAACAAGTTAGCGCAGCAGGTTCTGCTTTGGGTACAGAACAAGTTCCTGTCCCTGGCGATTTACATTTCTGGGCATATGAATGTGGGAGCAGATTTGCTGTCCAGACAAGCAGTGACACACGGGGGAATGGAAATTCCACCAAGAAGTAGTGAGTCAAATCCGGGAAAGATTTTACGAAGCAGAGGTGGACCTCTTTGCTACACAGGAGACAGCACAATGTACCCTCTTCTTCTCTCTGACTCATCCAGCTCCCCTGGGTCTGGACGCTATGGCCCATGCATGACCCAGGCTGCGTCTTTACGTCTTTCCTCCGATTGCTCTGCTCCCGGGAGTCCTGGCCAAGGTTCCGTCAACAGGGGTCTCGCCTCTTACTGATAGCGCCTCATTGGCCGATCAGAGTCTGGTTCTCAGATCTAATATCCTTCCTTGGCGGCTCGCCAATTTTAAGTTATTTCATTTTCAGGAAAAAATTCAAGGGATCGCAAGGGTGCTTCCCTGTCATGCATGCGCATTAATCATTTTCCACACTTGAATATGAATAGTAATAGAGCACATTTATTTTTGTTACAGTATGGGATTGCGCATTAAAAATTGTTGTTCCAAATCGCTTGATCATTAGTTGTCCTTTATCAAGATTACAAAGTACACATAACTCTCATAAACTTGTTTTAATAAATCTCTTTTGCATTAAATAATAAAGATATGAAGCAGGTTAAATTAAATATTATTGTACAAATAATTATGAAATGCTATAGACTAGGGCTGTAGCTATCGAATATTTTAGTAATCGAGTATTCTACCAAAAATTCCATCGATAAATCGAGTAATCGGATAAAATGTGTTTTTGCTTAATTAAAGTGCAATATTAATTAAGCAAGATAAAATAAAGACTCCTGGGTCTTGTGACGGTCACGGAGGGATGTTAATATGCACACATACGCACAAACAAACACACAAAGTCTGTTTGGTGATACAAGAGTTTATTGTAATTATTGATCAGAGAGTGAATGAAATACCTGTGTATTGTTCCCGTGTAGCGTTTGTCCCGTGATTTTTAGAGTCCTGGTAAGAAACAATGGCAGGAATTATTGGTTCTGCTTAGGGTGGGAATCTACCATGTATTAATTGAGCATGGGGGTTTAAATGTATAAATGTGAATGTCTTTGTAATGGAAAGTAGTCTGTGTTTGTTTCTGCAGTGGAGAGTGTGGCCTGAGGGTTGCAGGTATTTTATTCACTCTCTGATCAATAATTACAATAAACTCTTGTATCACCAAACAGTCTCGGTGTGTGTTTGTGCGTATTAACGTCCATGTTGAATGTACGGTCCCTCCGTGACCATCATAGGCCTCTTAAAATGAACAAATAAGTTTCCTTTTTTAGAAATGTTTTATTTTTTATTTTTTAAATGCATAGAATGCAATGCATACATCAAAAATAAACATTTAATTATTACCCATTGTTTCTCTGTCTGTACTTGTACTGTGAACAATGACAATAAAGTTGACAGATGAATTAAGTGCATTTAAGTGCCATTCAGTTGGGGTTTTAAATAAAGCATTTTCTGAGATGCACATAAAACATTAATTATAAAATAAAATTAACATTTAATTTATCTTTTAATTATTGAAAATTAACTTAACTTTCTGTTAAACAAAAGGGATTTACTATTAAAAATAAAACATGGAAGAAATGTTGTGTGATTAAACCTTAAAAAAATAAAATAATGTTTGATTTTTTTTTTTAGTGGTAGGCTATGTACATTCTGCTGAACAATAGTCTTTAACCGGACTTTTATTTTGACGGGTTGATGTACCTTTACAGTTCTGTGTACTGTATGTCAGAGAGCTGCACGGGTCCGATTTTGTAAATCCGCACCCGCCCGTACCCGCAGTGCTTAAAACCTCATCCGACCCGTATTCCGACAGCAGCACTAATTAAAATCCGCACCGAGCCGACCCGCTTAAAACAGAGCCGACACCCGACCCGCACCCGAAATCAAATCAGTTAAGCCAATCACATTAGACACACTTTTATTGCCAGGTCATACAGAAGTTATTTATGGAAAGATATATTAAAAGATATTCGTTTTTTATACATTTTACTCTTAATTTTGATCAATGTTTTATCAATCAATTGCCTGCATTTAATAAATAAGAAGCAAATATATAGCAGACAATGTAATAACCTTAGTGTAATTGACAGAATTACTAAAACATATTTTGCTACCTAAAAGTTAAATATTTTTTGTTTCACGCATGCATGCATGTCTATTTCCCTCATATTAAATATAAAACGCTGATATTTTTCCAATGTCTGGACTCCTTTATTAATGGAGTATATAAACAGACGTTTCAATATATTGGTATTAAATGCATTTTCTGGGAATTTATATTTCACGTTTTTACTGCAAATGTCGAAATACGTGCTCTTTGGTCCATCAGTGCTTGAGTCACTGATCACGAGAATAAAATATCTCATAATAAAACACAAAATTGACTGATTTATGAATGTATATGCATAGTTCTCATCAGTCAGAAATACAGATAAACGCTTTCATTTGTTGTATTTTTGATCCTGAAAGAAAACAGAACAACAAAAGAGCGTCTGAGCGTCTCAATAATACCACCGCCTGAGGTTGTGCTTCAAGTCGAACGCACCCATTTTTAAATCGTTCACAGCTGAGCATCGCGAGAGGCGTATTTGCGCCAGAGCGCGCATGTGAATGAGCTGCACAAAGTCATTTTCAGATGCAATTAATGCATGCTTGACTAGTCGATTGTTTCCGACAGCGTCGACAAGTGGTTAAAGTAGTCGATCACTCGACTACTTGACTAGTCTATGCAAGCCCTAATATGAGCAGAAATCATTGTAAATGCTGTATTTCTAGCAATCTCAGGATGTACTGTAATTGGCATACATAAACATTTTTTTCTTTTCTTTTATAATTGAAAAACTATGCAGCGGTATGTTTAATGACTAAAATAGTTTGTAGAATCCTTCAGTACAGTTAAATATTTTTTTTTATATTTGGAGGGGTTGGGGGGACTATACATACTGTAGTATCAGAGAAATGGTTGCAGGAATCATGTTTCATGTTTTTCTTCTTCTAAATTTGAAATAGAAACTCATGTGACATGTGACTTTCAACCCATTACTTCTAGATTGCTCCAGGACTGATTTAATGTATTTTTATATAAAATAAATAAATAAATAAAAAAATAAAAATCGTACATGGTACAATTTTTTCAAGGCACTTCAGTGTCTATAACTTTTAATCTTTTTGAGCATTATCAACTCTTGGATGATGAAAAGTAAAGTCAAAAGGGTCTTCTTTCCAAAGACAACCAGAATTCATATAATACATGAGTTTCGCAATTTGAGTTGAATTGCTGCAATGAATGAACTTTTCTATGACATTATAATTTATTGAGATGCACCTGTAGAGCCAAAACCTTGGAATTCATTTCCATTACATATACTGTACACGCCAGTTGGATTCTATTTTTCAGTTCAAAACTCAGATTAAAATGTACTTAATTAAATTTTTGAAAATAGTTTTTTTCATTATTAGTATGATTTTCATCACATTTTTGTGTATGTTTTGTATTGCTTTGTATATTACTGGTTTTGTTCCCTATGATGTAAATGTTTCATTGAATGCCCTTAATGCCTGTATGAACATTGTTTTAATGCCGAAGTAAGTGTTTTCCTAATACCAGTTTCAAATTTCAAGCATAACGGACAACTTTCTTTCACAGTTAAAACTACAGGAAGCATCTGACACTGGAAGCTTAGCACTTTAAGGTAAAAATGTCTGTGAATGTTCTCATGTTTAAAAACAGGGTGGAGTGCTCCAAACGAAGACAAAAACTTATGGTGACACTTTGTAGTTGTGAAGCGTTATGCCACCCAAACATGACTATCATTGTCAGACTGAAGTTCTTTTCACAGCACTTTAATGTCTGTTGTTCGCAACGTCTGTTCCAGTGAACATTCACTGGTGAACACATTTCACACTACAGAACTTAGATCTCAGAGAGGACATTGGCGTTTCTCTCAGATCATGTCTTTCTTAGTGATCATCATTCTTGTGAATTTTGGGCTTTTGTATGCGATCTCCATTAACTGTTCATCTCTAGATGAATGAATAATTACTTAAACATCTTAAGTTAGAAAAACGGAGCCTAGACATAAAATCATGTTAAACATATTGACAGCTTCTATGAAAAAATGTATGTACACTAAGCTTTAAATTACGATCGGTTAGAAACCCATATGCGTTAAAATTTTTTTCAGCGCTTCATAAATATTAAATTAAAACATTTTGACATTATTACTCAACAATTAGTTTGAATCCTACCAATAATTATGTCATTTTGCTGTGGGTATTCAGCAATTTCACACGGCATAGGCACCAATTCCGTGGGTGCTAGAGGCGTACCCTATGCCCTTGAGCAAGGCACTGAACTCCAAATTGCTCCCCAGGTGCCAAATGGCTGCCAACTCCTGCGGGTGTGTGTTTGTGTTTACTTCTCACTGCTTTGTATGTGCACTAAGATAAATGCAGAGAACAAATTCTGAGTATGGGTTACCATAAAATGTTTTTAATGAAAGGGATTTTATATAAAGCTAAAACAGTAGCAAAACTCGAGAGGTTGAAAATCTGAATGTGAGAACTTGTCATATCAATATTTGTAGTTGAAAGTTTAAATTTACACTAACAGCTCTGATGTGAAAAGCTGAATCTTTCAATTTGCACACAAAGACAATGTTCAAAACACAATGTTTTGTATTGGAAGATAGTTGATTAATAGTCACAAATGTGTAGAATGACATTCACACAAAGAAAATTACATACACAAATGTTTACAACATTTACTTTTGCACTTCAGCTTCGCTGCACAACGTCAAGTCGGTACTTACAAACTCTCAGATCTGGCAGTAAAAGTTCAAATCCTAGTGCTGTTGCTTTTGCTACTCCTTTTGCAGTATAAACATAATTTTCTGTAAAGTTGCTTTGTAACGATTTGTTTTGTAAAAAGCACTATACAAATAAACTTGAATTGAATTGAATATTCCTGTTGCAAAACTCACTTGTGTACTTGCATATGCAGATGTGAGAGAGCAGAGCCCGGGTGCAAATGAAAACATTTTATTGGTCAATGCCCGACCAATGCACAACACCAGCCATCACGTTTGCAAAGAAAGACATTTGTGTTTTATGCATATGAAACAGTTATTTGTAAAACACTGCAAACTGTTTTCACTGAATATCTTTAGCTTTGACAGGATTTTAAGACACTGCATTCATTTTGCCATTCAGGTATTATCTGGTAGACAAATAATGCTAAATATTTTATATGTTTAGCTACTGATTTACCTCCATAATTTTACCTATTTATGGAAATGTTTATGCAAATGTGGGGTTTGTTGTGTATCCGTCCTATTTACTGCATTTAATATATATATATATATAAAATCATTTTATGCATTTACTGATGTAACTCTGGCTTCAAATGTTTTATGAGGAGGCTTTTGCTACAGCTGTAGTCTCAATTTTAGACTTTTTATTAAAAACTTTTATGCTTTTTTTATTTATTTACACATTTGCACACCTGCTTTTAAATAAACATAATATTGGATACCAACTTTGTTTCTGTTTTACATCTTCATTGTGATTTTCCATGTGACTACTCAAGCTTTTGTGTGTTTCAAAGCCTGATTATTTTACCAAATGAGTTACTGAGACTCAATGACTATGTTATCTGCTAACAAAAGTTCAGACTTCATGGATTTAGTTTAGAGTTCAGATATATCATGGATAGGTCCGACCATGAACAGTAATGTTATCTATCAGTACGTGCTAACAACTACTAAGGCTAAGCTTAGGGTTTAATTAAGTATAAGAGGTTAGTTCCAGTGTAGATAAGATAACCAATCCCATTCAAAGCACACACATAGCAGTGGGAGCAGTGGGCAGCCATTTATGCTGTGGCGCACGTGGAGCAGTTGGGGGTTCATTGCCCTGCTCAAGGGCACCTCAGTTATGGTATTGAGGTTGGAGAGATCGTTGTACATTCACTCCACACACCTACAATTCCCGCCAGCCCGAGGAAATATTTTCCCATTCATACTCTAATTCTGTCTGTCATGAAAATGACAAAAGTTTTAAAATTGTAATGTTTAAATTGATATCACAAGTATATCTCTGATTTAATTAACATATCCCATAAAAAATTCCCTGGAATGCACAAATAATATCTTGTTTATAAGTATATTATGATCATATACAGGTCTATACCTTCAGGAGGAAGAGTGTAGCGAGCATACTCTGGGAAATAATCTTCAAGTTTGGATTTTCCTGCCAGGATCTTTTCTGCCAGCATGTCCTGTTTGTTCAGAAATAAGATCACTGAGATGGTCCTTAAAAACCTGTTTGAAAACACAAAGTGAGACATGTCTTTATTTCTATATCCGCTGACATTTTTATTTAGAGATGTTCAGCTGCAGCTTTGAGCCATTCTTGAGATTGCACTTTAATATTTAAAGGTGCCACCTGTCATCTGTCATTTGACTTAAAAATAAAATGTATGCAATAATTAGGAATGGGTGCAATGAACAAAAACATCACAGTATGAAATTGTGTATCATGATATCATGATCATGACCATATAGGCATAGGCAGAGTTTGGACCAGATCCAATCATTTTTGCCAGAGCTATTAATAAAACATTTTCTCATTTTATTTGTATTATCTTATTATTTTAACGAGTAAGCTAAGTCTAAATTATTTAAGGTATAATGCATGGTTAGCTGTGCATTAAACAATATTAATGCACCTTATGGAGGTAAAGAACCACATGACGCTAAGCAGTTGCATCTGCAAAGTGCATTAAAATGGTTTAATGGACAGCTACCCGAGCATTATTCCACTTATACCATGGTCATTTGCCAGCCTGGGGTGGTTCACTGTTTTGTAAAAAAAAAAAAAAAATCCACACAGCTCTGTCCACTCTCTGAGAAATGGACTGATAATTTCCTTATTTTATGAAGCCCTCCCTCAGAAACAGGCATTGGGCACTTATTGGTTAGCTAGCCCAGTGTGCTGCGATTGGCTAAATCGCCTCTAGCATGTGTATAAATGTCCCGCCCCTCACCTGCTTGTGCTCCAGTTGTTTTGAAAACAATGATGTAATTAATATCGCTTAGCAATTTGAGCCCGATTGAGAAGCAGATGATATTATTGAAAAGGATCGTGCAGAAAATGTACAAGCACAGCATTTAATATTTTTTGTTTGTTGTTGTCTCATACTTTTAGATACACTGTTATTTGTAAATGCTACTGCTTATGTCAGCTTTTAATTTTTGCGTTTACCCTGATTAAAGCTTTAATAAAGTATGCCAACTGCATGCTCATCCATGTTTAACGCTTCTCATAGCGATGCAAAAATAAATGTATAATTGTAACCGTTTATTGATGAAGCAGAGCTGAATGAGAGAGAAAGAGAGAGAGATGCAGAAAAGGGGGACGTGAGGAACGGTTTTAGCAACTGCTGCTTTAGAACAGTGGTCCCCAACCTTTTAGCACCAAGGACCGGTTTATTGTCAGACAACATCTTCACGGACTGGGCTTTAAGGTGTGACGGATAAATGCACCAAAATAAAATGATGCGTCTGGGATAAAAACTGTGGTATATTGTAAATATAATAACAAACATGAATCCATCGTGTATTCGTATGCAACTTTATTAGCAGCGTCCTCGTAACATCACACCAACAACATAACATGGATAATATATAATGAGCGAGTACACCATGAATCCATTTTCCAAACCGTGTTTTTGTCTTATCCTAAATCACTAAGTTACACCTATAATAAGTGTTTATATTCTGACTATTTTAGTCAGGTTGGTTGGGGTCGGCAACGCTGCAGAGTAGCAGAGTACCTGCGTGACTCGCCATAGATGTAAACAGAGAGAAGTGGCTACAATTGTACTTCCGTCAGACGCGAGCGCCAAAAGTTACCGACTGCATCTGTAATGTAAGTTATTTATTCTTTCTTGTGCGGTACCAAATGACACACGGACTGGTACTGGTCCACGGCCCGGGGGTTGGGGACCGCTGCTTTAGAACATTGATTTTGAAATTTGTGAATCCATTAGAATCATTAGAAGACAGAATTGTGATTCATATATGAATAAATTTTTACATGCACCTCTAATTTTCTCTTCCTCTTCTCTAAAGCAACGCAGCATGGCCTCGCCCCCTTTGCTGCCTTTGCTGCCTGAGAGTGGGTTTTATCTGGGTTTGTTATGTCACGAACCAATGAAGAAACTCATTGTAGTCTCTACCAGCTGTTTTCGTAGGCATTACACTGCCAGAATTTCAAAGACGATATCTCCGTTTGCTTTGAAATTTCAGCTTCGTAACTTTACAGATAAAAAAAAAAAAAAAAAGTGAAATTGCAATTAACCACACCTTTAAAGGATGTTTATGATGTTTGTTTTGTATCCATCTATATTTACTGCATTTAATATATATATATCTCCTGTTTATATAAATAATCATTTTATGCATTTACTGATGTAACTCTGTAATGTAAATATTTTATGAGAAGGCTTTTGCTACAGCTGTAGTCTCAATTTTAGACTTTATATTAAACTTTTATGCTTTTTTTTTTTATTTACACATTTGCACACCTGCTTTTAAATAAACATCATATTGGATACCAACTTTGTTTCTGTTTTACATCTTTATTGCGATTTTCCATGTGACCACTCAAGCTTTTGTGTATTTCAAAGCCTGATTATTTTACCAAATGAGTTACTGAAACTCAATGACTCCGTTATCTGCTAACAAAAGTTCAGACTTCATGGATTCAGTTTAGAGTTCAGAAATATTGTGGATAGGTCTGACCATGAACAGTAATGTCATCTATTAGTATACTAAAAGTAACTCATTGTAGTCCCTACCAGCTGTTTTCGTAGGCATTAAACTGCCAGAATTTTAAAATATGATATCTCTGTTTGCATGTTTATGATGTTTGCAGTGCAACATTTAACAGGAGGGAGTAAAAATTACAGTTATTTTCATCAGTTACGACTTATTAGTTACCTACTTCAAATCAGATAAAGAGTTTGGTAAGACCAAATTTATTTGAATGAATTATAGCATTTATTTGAATGAATTATCGATTGATCCAGAGAGAGAGAGACAAACAAATAAAGCCATTTAGTTACTTCAAAAACAGCGATTTTACACCCTCCTTGCTGAGAAATATAATGTAGTGATCTTCACTCTCGCTCCCCTCTCTGTGTTTATGCGTGAGTGTTATGTGTGTGTGCGCATCAATTAAAGCAACTCATTAATATAGTATGGTGATTAAACTGACTTGGAACTACCCGTGCCAATCTGAATCGAGTATTCAAACAGACCATGCAATAATTTGGTAACACTTTAGAATACTGTTTCTTACTTACTACATAACTAATAAAGAACTAGATAAAAAAGTTTGTCAAGACCAAAAGCCTGACCAGAAAGTTTGAAAAGTTTGAAAAGTTTACAAAGTTTGAAAATGTGAAAAGTTTAAAAAGATTTAAGTTTAAGTTTAAAAAAGACATTGATTAACATCTTGCTAGCAAGCAAGTGACTACCGTCATTAGCATGATTAGCAAAGTTGCTAGCATGTTGCTAGTATGATTAGCAAGTGACTAGCATGCACTTAGCATGATTAGCAAGGTATCTAGCATGTCGCTAGCATAATTAGCAAGTGACTAGCCATCTCGCTAGCATTATTAGGAAGTTACTAACATGTCTCTAGCATGTTTCTAGCATGATTAGTATGCGACTAACAAGTTATTAGCATGATTAGCATTTTTCTAACATGATTAACATGTGACTAGCATGTTTCTAGCATGATTAGCATGTTGCTAGCATGTCGCTAACACAATTAGCAAGTGACTAGCCATGTCGCTAGCATGATTAGCAAGTTAGTAGCATGTCGCTAGCATGTTGTTAGCATGATTAGCATTTTTCTAGCATGACTAGCATGCGACTAGCATTTTGCTAGCATGTTTTTAGCATTATTAGCATGTTGCTATCATGTTTCTACCATGAATAGCATGTTGCTAACATGCTTCTAGCATGATTAGAATGTTGCTAGCCTGTTTCTAGCATGAATAGCATGTTGTTAGCATGTTTCTAGTATGATTTTAGCATGTTTAGCATTAGACTAGCATGATTAACATGTTGCTAGTATGTTTGTAGCATGATTAGAATGTTTGCTAACATGTCGCTAGCATTTATCTAACATGATTAGCATGTTGCTAGCATGTTGCTAGCATGACTAGCATGTTTCTAGCATTACTAGCATGCGACTAGCATGTTGCTAGCATGATTTTAGCATGATTAGCATGTTGCTAGCAGGTTTCTAGCATTTGACTAGCATGTTGTTAGCATTATTTTAGCATGATTAGCATGATGCTAGCATGTTTCTAGCATGATTAGCATGTCGCTAGCATGTTTCTAGCATGATTAACATGTTGCTAGCATGTTGTTTACATGTTTCTGGCATGATTAACATGCGACTAACATGTTGCTAGCATGATTTAAGCATGATTAGCATGTTTCTAGCATGATTAACATGCGTCTAGCATGTTTCTAGCATGACTAACATGCGACTAGCATGATTTTAGCATGATTTTAGCATGATTGGCATATTATTAGGATAGATAGATAGATAGATAGATAGATAGAAATAGTCAGATAGATAGATAGATAGATAGATGAGTTTGAATGAGTTTAAATTGATTAGCATCAAAGCTTGATTGAGTCTAATGGGATTTGGAGCTTGGGTCATCTGAACATCCTGTCAATGAAAGTCTATGGGATTTTTATGACTTTTTAATATAAATTTTTAAGATAACCATAACTCAAACCATATAGCACAAACCATATAGCACACCAAGTCAGATCAGTATGAAGGTCTGACCCGAGTTTAGAGTATGTAGCTTGAACGGTCTAGGAGGAGTTAGTGTCCAAAAATGTTGCGGTCAGAAAAATAAGAAAAAGAAGAAGAAGAAGAAGAAGAAGAAGAAGAAGCATGATTTTAGCATGATTAACATGTTGCTATCATGTTTCTAGCATGATTAGCATTCGACTAGCATGATAAGCATGTTGCTAGAATGTTTATAGCATGATTAGCATGCGACTAGCATGTTGCTAGCATGATTTTAGCATGATTAGCATGTTGGTAGCATGTCGCTAGCATTTCTCTAGCATGATTAGCATGTTGCTAGCATGTTTCTAGCATGATTAGCATGAGACTAGCATGTTGCTAGAATGATTTTAGCATGATTAGCATGTTGTTAACATGTTTCTAACATGACTACCATGCGACAAGCATGGTTCTAGCATGATTAGCATGTTGTTAGCATGTTTCTAGCATGACTAGCATGTTCTAGCATGATTTTACCATGATTAGCATGTTGATAGCATGTTTCTAGCATGATTAGAATGTTTGCTAACATGTTGCTAGCATTTATCTAACATGATTAACATGTTGCTAGCATTTTGTTAACATGTTTCTAGCATGACTAGCATGCGACTAGCATGTTGCTAGCATGATTAACATGTTGTTATCATGTTTCTAGCATGACTAGCATGCGACTAGCATGTTGCTAGAATGTTTTTATCATGATTAGCATGTTGCTAGCTTGTTTCTAGCATGTTTCTAGCATGTTTCTAGCATGACTAGCATGCGACTAGTATGTTGCTAGCATGATTCTACCATGATTAGCATGTTGCTAGCATGTTTCTAGCATGATTAGAATGTTTGCTAACATGTCGCTAGCATTTATCTAACATGATTAACATGTTGCTAGCATGTTTCTAGCATGACTAGCATGCAACTAGCATGTTGCTAGCATGATTTTAGCATGATTAACATGTTGCTAGCATGTTTCTACCATGTGACATGTTGCTAACATGATTTTAGCATGATTAGCATTATGCTAGCATGTTTCTAGCATGATTAGCATTGCCCTAACATGTTTCTAGCAAGATTAACATGTTGCTAGCATGTTGTTTACATGTTTCTAACATGATTAACATGCGACTAACATGTTGCTAGCATGATTTTAGCATGATTTTAGCATGATTAGCATATTATTAGGATAGATAGATAGATAGATAGATAGATAGAAATAATCAGATAGATAGATAGATAGATAGATAGATAGATAGATAGATAGATAGATAGATAGATAGATAGATAGATTAGATGAGTTTGAATGAGTTTAAATTGATTAGCATCAAAGCTTGATTGAGTCTAATGGGATTTGGAGCTTGGGTCATCTGAACATCCTGTCAATGAAAGTCTATGGGATTTTTATGACTTTTTAATATAAATTTTTAAGAAAACCGTAACTCAAACCATATAGCACACCAAGTCAGAACAGTATGAAGGTCTGACCCGAGTTTGGAGTATGTAGCTTGAACGGTTTAGGAGGAGTTAGTGTCCAAAAATTTTGCGGCCAGAAAAAGAAGAAGAAGCAGAAGAAGAAGTTTAAATAGGATTTCAGTAAGTTGGCTTTCTCAAGCCAACTTAATTATTGAAGAACTAGCAGGTGATTATTCATTAACACTTAACTCACTACTGTTAACTACTAAGAAAGATGTGTTAACAAATCAGTATGTAATATAATTTTATGATTGTGTTAAGTAACAGTTAGCTAATCAGTAACTAATATATTCAGATACCTCCTGAAGAACTACTATTAAATATCTACTAGTTAAGGTTCAAGAAAAATAACTATGAAATAACTACTACTGAACAGTTATACACAAATAATCACTATAATAATCAGGCTGTGGCCCACAAGTACTTGAGTAAAAGTACAGATACCCCAATAAAATATTACTCCAGTAAAATTATAAGTGGGCCTATTCATTTCGAAAATTACTTGAGTAAAAGGACAAGTATGAAGTACTACTACAGTAGCAATTTGTTACAGCCCACTTATTAGCTTACATTGGAAATGAAATATGGATTTTGTTTGCTTCTAAATGTTTAACTTTTGATTATGAAATGTTTGTTAAATTAGTTAAAATGTGGGCAGTATACATGTTAAAATTGAATGATATATGCTGTATTAAGAAATGTTCTCATCTGAAATAAACAGATTTTAGTCAAAATGATGTAGTTTATTATTATTTACTAATAGGGTCACTTTAGAATTCTATTTCAGGTTCTAAGTAAGTCCTGCAGAATTATCTGATAATTCTTTATTAATTACTAATGGATTCTCAACATTTTCACTTCAAAATAGGCCTAATGTTTCAGGTTCAAAATAAGTCCTGCAGAATTATTTGATAATTATTAACTACTAATGGGTTCCCTATGTTTTCACTTTACTTCGCTGATAGGCAAAATGTGGTTTGAACTACATATGCAGCATGATTCAAAACCTATTTGTTTTAAGTTGAAATTCAGAGTATAACATACTGTTTCTGTCTTCTTCTTATTAATTTAGTAATCTCTCCAGTATTACATTCTTCAATGACTTCATAATCATTTGGTTCATGTCTTGGAGAGACAGCCACTGAACATTGGCTACCTATAGTTTATTTGTAGACGGAAACTAGCATTTATTAGTGCCCTGGATTAAATGATACATATGCCAGAAGATGTCATGGTTGCTCTTACAAATCTGAGCAATGCCATACAGCGTCAGAGGAATATGGAGGAGGTATCTGTCAGGTGGAGCTGGAAACAGGACTTAGACGCCCAAGAATTTAAATTTCAACTACCAGTCTAATAGTTTTTTTTTATTTTTTTTATTGCAGATCTTCTTGGTATGTCTCGTGCTATGCTATTCAGGAGGATGACTGAAAACAATTTATCTGTATGTTTTCACTTTAGAATACTGTTTCAGGTTCAAAATAAGTCCTGCAGAATTATTTTATAATTGTTTATTAATTACAAATTGGATACCTGTATTTTCAATCACTGCGTGAACAAGGCGGAGCTTACAGAAGGTCAAGAAACTCAAGTGAGAGAAAATGGACAAGATAGTTGGCCCGTGGACGTTTTGATCATTTCGGTTTATGGTTTCATTATTTCATTCGCACTTGTGGGCGGAGCTGAAACGCTGCTTTCATCTGATTGGTCGAATCTCTCCTCTTTCAGCTTGGTCTTTTTATTCTTTCAGGCAGAATAAGAGTCAGTGCGAGTGAAGCACTGTATTGTCTGAAACCACCGCTCACTGTTAATTAGCATAATATTTGAATCAGATGTAGCTGGGCACATAATTTGTGCTGCTGAGACCTGCAAGAGACCCCATTAAATTATTGTAAGAATATTAATTTGTCCCACTAATAAATACAGTGCAAATAGTTCTGTCTCCTTGGATAACAGAATATAGTTAAATATAGATAAATGTAGTTAAATTTATGAAATAAAATTAAATAGGATTTTTTGGGCAGGTAAGTCTGGCCAGTTATACAAGCAACACGAGTCTGAAGATCTGAGCTGAATTGGGTGAAACATTTAAGGTCTAGTCTGTGTCAATTACTCTCATAATAAATAATAATAATAATGTTAACTGTATTTTTCGGTATAAGTTGCATCAGTCCAAAAATACGCCATGACGAGGAAAAAAACATATATAAATTGCTCTGGACTATAAGTCGCATTTATTCAGGACCAAGAGAAAACATTACCGTCTACAGCCGCGAGAGGGCTCTCTGGGGTAGGCTACAGGAGCACTGAGCAGCAAGAGCACTGAGCAGCATAGAGCCAATTTTACTATTTTTATTTAGAAATTTAACTATATTCATTTTTACAATTATTTATTAATGTCACACACACACTTATGACTTAAAAGATGAGAGTGGTAAATGTTACAGACATGGAACTGTTCAGTCTATTATTGATTTTTATTTCCACTTCACTTTTATCCAAAGAGAGAGAACTATTTGCACTGTATTTATCAGTGGGACAATATTCATATACTACAACCTAGAAATAATTTGCAGGTCTCGACAGCACAAAGTATGTGCCCAGCTACATCTGATTCAAATATTATGCTAATTAACAGTGAGTGGTGGTTTCAGACATTGCAGTACTTCACTCGCACTGACTCTTATTCTGCCTGAAAGAATAAAAAGACCGAGCTGAAGGCGGAGCGATTCGACCAATCAGATGAAAGCAGCGTTTCAGCTCCGCCCACAAGTGTGAATGAAATATTGAAGCCATAAACCAAAATGATCAAAACGTACCCGGACCATCTGTCTTGTATATGTTTTCTCACTTGTATCCTCTTCTTGAGATTTGAGTCTCTGACCTTCTGTAAGCCCCGCCTTGTTCACGCAGTGATTGACAGGGGGGGAGGGGGCGGAGATGTGATCGGCTCGAAATGCATTTTCAATGTGGACATTGAATTTTGCTACATTCATTGCGGGACATTAAATGAAAATGCAATTGTAAGTGTCTTGACTTTGAGTGTTAATGCATTTAAGAAAAATAGCATTTAAATGATCATTTTGCCACAGTTTTTGCTTGAACATGTTAGACATGTCTAATCATTTCTGTAATACATTTTAATTTTGCAACTTATAAAGCGTTAAAATTAATATTCATTTTACATATTAAAACTGGTGTAGGAAATGGCAAATGAAAATTATGTAATTTAATTTTCATTTTCATTTTGCACCAAACGTTGCACAATTGTATTGGAAAATGTAAATGTAAAAACAGAAATGCATTGCCATTTTAAATATTGCATTGTCATTTTGCATATTACATCCCAAATTGAATAATGCTACCCATATGCTTCCATAGATGAGGCACAAATACAGTACTGTTTATAAAATATAAAAACTAAGGTAAGTTATCGCAAGGCACTGGAGTCATGGTGGGGTTCCTACTGGAAGCTGATTTCTTACAGAACACACTCACAAAACAACTCACTACACAGACAAAACCTCTATAAAATGTATTGCATTTATTAATATTGCATTTTCATACTACTACTACTACTACTGCTAATAACATTTATATGAAAGGGTCACAATTCAATGTTATTGTGTAAAACTGTTCATTAGTAGTTACTTCATAGTTATTTTTCTTGAACCCTAACTAATAGATAATTAATAGTAGTTCTTCAGGAGGTATGACAGAATACATTAGTTATTGATTAGCTAACTGTTACTTAACATAATCATAAAATCATATTACATACTGATTAGTTACATCTTACAGTAGTGAGTTAAGTGTTAATGAATAATCACCTGTTAGTTCTTCAATAATTCCTTATTAGTTATGTAGTAAGTAAGAAAAAGTATTCTAAAGTGTTACCAATAATTTAAATGAATTTTTTTATACTTTAGTAATTCATGAATAGCAAAGTATTGAGGGAGTGGACTCTCTTCTCGTTCTATATGCTAAATAAACAAAATGTATTTTTGTTGTTGACACAGCCAAAGAGGCGGATTCTTCTACATTAGGTATACATTTTTATCCCACTCTTTGTATAGCTTACCAGTCATTGTTAACATTGTAAATGTATTTTAAATGAAGAAGAAATTATATAGGCTATAAATAATTGAAATGTAGAAAATATGGTATATGTATGGAGCCAGAATGATCTCAATAAAAATTCACACAAAAAACACGATGCACACATGCACAGCCAAATTCACACGCATGAAACGTAATTCACATGCATGAAATAAACATATATATTCACAAAAACTGATTCACATGCACAAAATAAAAATACATATTCATAAAATACATTTTACAAACGAAAAACAATTCACAAATGTACACTATGTATGAAAAGTTTTGAATGTTTAAAATTCATAAAGTGATGTGACATTCAGTTAAGTATGGTGACCCATACTCAGAATTTGTGCTCTGCATTTAACCCATCCAAAGTGCACACACACAGCAGTGAACACACACCTGGAGCAGTGGGCAGCCATTTATGCTGAGGGTGCCTGGGGAGCAGTTCGGGGTTCGGTGCCTTGCTCAAGGGCACCTATGTCGTGGTATTGCCGGCCCAAGACTCGAACCCACAACCCAAGGGTTAGGAGTTAAACTCTCTAAACACAAGGCCACGACTTCGCTGAGTTTAACGTGACTTTGAATGTGCAAATCATCTTTTTTGTGTTTGAATCACCTTGGACTTGTGTGTGTGTTTTTTTGAGACTTTCCTGGCAGCGCGCTTCTCCAACATGGGTCACTCGTACTCTTTAGCCAATCAGATGCGAGCTCACCATTCAATCAATCATAACCTGCCAAGAGCGCAGCAATCAAGGAGCTCAGCTTTGCACACCTTTTGCGCAATCTGACTTAATTACAACGGATATTAGGCTTGACATCATCAATCCAGCATGACGAACGAAGAACAGGATGCATGAGTAAGTTATTACTTTATTTCATAATGTTTCAGAAATTAATATTGCTAAAAAAAACACAGATAACCACTTTATCGTCTTTATAAATATTTCATTGTCTCATAAAACATTTGTCAATCAAGACAGTAAATTTTTTATTTTAAAATGAATGCAATCACTCAGAATAGTAAAATAGCATGTTATTGACTATTGTCTTTACATTTTGAGTGTGATGAAATTATCATTCATTATGACTTTCTTAAATGGTGTTTGGTATGTCCGTTTGAACTTAAAGTTAAAGTAATAAATACTTAAAGCATGTTGTACTTCACTGATAGGCACAATGTGGTTTGAACTACATATGCAGCGTGATTCAAAACCTATTTGTTTTAAGTTGAAATTCACAGTATAACACACTGTCTGTACATTGAAATACATGTTCATGTTGTAACGGTTTCAAAGTTACTTATGGTGTTATTCTACTACCCACCATTGGGGGACACTGTTGTTCCTTTATGCTAAGGTTAAATACAGGTGAGAAGTAGAAGAAGAGAGAACTGTTTGGTAAGAGGAAAGCATGGCTTCCCTCTGGTAACCTAACCCATACTGATGCCCTGATTGGGAAACGTACCGTTTTATGCTTGATCAAAGTAAGGTTATTTTTTTCAATGGTGGCTGAATAAATTGTATTTCATTGTTGGTGAGGTTTAATAATATTTAATTATTTTGTTTGTAGAAGGACTCCTTTTACCTACCCTTGTTTTGTACCCATGGTCCATTTTTCCATTTCATGGTACAGTACATGTTGGAAATAGAAAGGATAAATTTACCAGCTTTGCTTTGGGTCACCGAAATGGGATATACCTTGAAGAGGATAAATGTTTTCTGCTTTAGTCTGGAATTGCTGTGTGGAGTATTGAATTTGATCTGGACTGTTACCAAGGATTGAATAATTGGGTACATCTACATTGTCTAGAAGAGTTCCTCTTTCAACTATGGACTGTGTTATATAGCCTAAGTATTCCTGCATTCATTACATCCGATATTAAATGCTCATATCATCATGACTATGCATTTTGTATTTTTAATTGTTGGTTGAGTCATTTGTACTATTGGATTATGGTATGTTAATTTGTTTTGGGTTTATTATTGTGGATTTCACTGTTGTTGTTTTTTCATAATATATCTCTATGAAGAAAATCGTTTTTTTTTTGTTCTATTGTTTTTTTTTTTTGACATCAAACAGTTTAATGATTGTGAAAAGTTAGTATGTAGATCCCTCCCCAAATTACTTTCAGATTTATAGTAAACTTTTACCATAGAAGTACGAGTTTGTTAAATAATGGCGCCCGAACCGGGACCTACTAATTAACTTCACTCACTGATATTTTACTGTGTTTTGAGTCTTTATTCAGAATGACAAGCCATAATGCTCTGGGTGAGGATGGGGCCGTTCCTAGCCTAGATTTTGCATCGGAGTCCTTCAATGCTCACAGAGAACCGCTCAGAGAACTAATCAATACATTCAGTGATTTGTACCTGGACTCTGAGGAAGATGAGGAGGATCGCTCCAGTAAGGATCTGGATAATTTTCCTTTACCACCCCCTCCTCCACTTGAAGATGATAGAGAACTAGGACAAGCAATTGCCTCTGTTACACCTTTTAATGAACGACTGGATGAAAGAATAACGTCACTTGAAGGTCGAGTTGAAGACTGTCATCAGAGAGTGGATGAATATGTCTCTCAGGATGAGATGGAAATCAAATGTAAAGCCATCGAAGAGAGAATGCATTATTTTGTAGAACGGGAATGTGACAGAATTAAGAAAAAGCTTGAATTCTCCATACAAGATTTAGGAAGATCTGTGGTAGACTGTCTAAAAAGAAGAGATATCCAGCTTGATCAAAAATTTAAATCTCTTATGTCGAACATGTCTACTCCTAAACAACCCTGTCTAAGTTCCTCATTACCCACTTAGAGATAAAACTCTGGATTTGAAGCTCACTAGTCCCATAACAGTACATGAGTCGTCAATGCAATACAACCCTCCTGTAAAAATTGATTTTCCTGACTTTAGCAATACTCAAGATGAAGATCCCGTAAAGTTTATTGAAAGATGTGAAGAGCCTGTGAAAGATGGTGAAGATGTTCGTCCTCTTTCTGACCCTGAGATCCTGGCTGCCCTAACGACTGTATTGAAGGGAACAGCTAAAGATTGGTGAATGGCTGAAAGGAGGCATGTCAGAAATTGGAAGCAGTTTAAGGAAACTTTCTTACTCTCATTTCTGAGTGAAGATTATGAAGAAGTGGCTGCAAGAAAGTTATTAGAAAGGAAACAAGGAGTCAAGGAAAATATTCAAGACTTTGCCTTTCACTACCGTGCTTTGTGCATGAGATGGAAAAAGAAGATGACTGAAAGAGAAGTAGTACAAGCTATACTACGGAATTGTAATCCAAGGTTAGCAAGCCTGATGAGAGGTACTGTGAGAGATGTGGGGGAACTGGTAAAAATTGGCACACAGATAGAGCGAGATTTTGATGAGTCTAAAAGATACTGGAGTCAGGTGAATGGTGAAGAACAAAGGAGGACACAGACCTCTCGTGAACCTCAACGAAAACCTCATATAGCTAATACCAGAGTCGTGCAATCCACTCAAAATTCAACACGACCAGACATTAATACTGTTCATATTCCTATAGTTATAAGAGACAGATATTTCTCAGCCATGGTGGATACTGGTAGTACTTTATCCCTTATCCAGGAATCCTGTTGGAAGCAATTGTGTAACACAGAACCGTACCAGCAGTGCCAAGGACAGTCCTTCATGCTAGCCAATGGACAGAAGCAGGCAGCTTTGGGAAAGGTAAATTGGAGAGGTGAAATTCAAGGATTGCAAGTGGATCTGGCATTGTTCATTATGAGAGACACTGATTTGACTGTGCCAATCATTTTAGGCATGGATTTTCTACTGATGACGGGAATCGTGTTAGACTTCCAAAAAGCTCAGTACGTGTTGCCTTCTGCCATAGGAGATAAGTCCGATCTTTCTTTTTCGTTTTTGAACAATGATGTCTGTTCCAAAGTGCATTTTTTTTATCTTGGGATACCAAATTTTCCAGTTACTGATGCCACCTTCCAGACTGTTCAGCAACTTGTTAAAAAAGCTGATACTCAACCCTGGATTAAAAGGAATCTAGAAAAGGTTATGTTAGACTGGCCAACTGTTTGTACCCATGACATCGGACATACAAACTTGATAAAACACCGCATTATTACCACCAATGAAAGTCAGGAAAAGAGCCTACAAAGTTTCTAGGTATAAGCAGCAGTTCATAGGTACCGAAATCAAAGAGTTGTTAGCCAAAGAAATCATATGTCCTTCAATCTCTCCTTGGGCCTCTCCTGTGGTAATCGTTCCAAAGAAAGACGGTGGATCAAGATTCTGTATTGACTATCGAGGACTGAATATGAAGACACATCTTGATGCTTACCCCATGCCACAAATTCCAGACATTTTAGAATCACTACATGGAGCTGCTGTGTTTACCACACTTGACCTTAAAAGTGGCTATTGGCAAATGGAGATGGAAGCAGATAGTATCCAGAAAACAGCATTTGTGACGTCCTCAGGGCTCTTTGAATTCTTACGCCTTCCTTTTTGGATTGAAAAACTCTGCTGCTTCATTCCAAAGATTGATGGAACATGTACTCCGAGATTTAAGAGGAAAATGTTGTCTGGTATACATAGACGATGTGGTGGTGTATTCTCGGAATGAAATGGAGCATCTTCAACATTTAAACCAGGTCTTCAAATGTCTACAGGATGCTGGCCTCACTCTCAATCTGAAAAAATGTAACTTCATCCAAAGAGAACTGACTTTTCTTGGTCACATTGTTTCAGCGGAAGGAGTAAAAACTGAGCCAGCAAAGGTAGCTGGTGTCCAGGATTTTCCGACACCCCAATCGATTAAGGATGTTCAGCGTTTCTTGGGTTTGGCAGGGTGGTACCACAGGTTTATCCCAAATTTCTCAGCAAAAGCTGCACCTTTACATGCTCTTAAACAAAAGAAAGCTTCATGGATTTGGACTGAGCAATGTCAGCGTGCCTTTGAGATAATAAAGAGAGACCTTACACAAACACCTGTGCTAACCCCTCCAAATTTCAATAAGACATTCAAGGTACAGACCGATGCTAGTGAAATTGGATTGGGGGCTGTATTAACCCAGGAAATAGAAGGAGAGGAACATGTGGTATCCTATGCTTCTAGGCTATTAAGCTTATTCGGTTTCAGAGAAAGAGTGTTTGGCTGTCGTATGGGCTGTTGAGAAATGGAGACATTACTTGGAAGGGCAACCTTTTGAAGTCGTCACGGATCATGCAGCTCTCACATGGGTTTTTCAGCATCCTAAACCAAATTCTCGGCTCACACGGTGGACCATACGTCTGCAAGGCTTTCAGTTCACAGTTAAATACAGAAAAGGGTATATGTAATGTTGTAGCGGATGTGTTGTCCAGAAACCAAGAACATCCAGGATCATCAGAGCTGCTGGCTGTAGTTAAAGCTGCCAAGTTGACTGCTTGTCCAACAAATTTACCTGCAGATCTTGATCAGATCACTATTGAACAACAAAATGATTTGGAAATCCAGGAGCTATGTAAAAAGGCTAGCTCACAAACTTCTCAGGACCTTTCAAGAGTACATTACTTACTCGAGAATGGAGTACTGTTCCGCAGTGTACCTGATGGAAATAAGGGACAGAAACTACAGCTTATCATACCAAGGTGTTTTCATAAAAAGTTCTTGCAATATGTACATGATAACCCATTAAGCGGTCATCTTGGAAGATTAAAAACCCTTCTTCGACTTCTGGACATAGCCTATTGGACAAATGTGAGAACTGCCATGTGGAAGTACTGTAAAGAGTGTCAACCATGTCAAAAGTATAAACCTGTGTTAACCAAGTTATCTGGATATCTACAGTCCACACCAGTAGTCGAACCCGGTTATATGCTTGGAGTTGATCTGATGGGTCCTTTCCCAAAGAGTGTCAAACAAAATGAACATCTCTTAGTTATTGTTGACTACTGTTCCAAGTGGGTGGAGTTATTCCCTTTGAGAGTGGCGAAAGCTCCCCAAATAGCCAGAATCCTAGTAGAGGAAATCTTTACTCGATGGGGCACCCCTGCTTATTTAGTGTCGGATCGAGGAGCTCAGTTTACTTCACAGCTACTTTCCTTAATTTGCAAACAATGGGGAGGGGGAGTAACACAAAAATTGACTACAGCCTATCACCCCCAAACGAATATGACAGAATGGATCAATCGCAACCTAAAGACAATGATTGCTTCATATGTGGGAGATCAGCATCGCCAGTGGGATCAGTGGTTACCCGAATTTAGGTTTGCAATCGATACTACGTTCCAGGAGAGCACAGGATTCACGCCAGCCAAAGTAGCTCTGGGGCGGAAATTAAAGGGACCGTTAGAGAGAGCTTTACATCGACCTCCGGATCCTTGTAGTCCTGCCTATAGTGTGGTGGAAAGACAAGAACACCTCATGGACCTTGTGAAGAAAAATGTGGAACGAGCTCAACATAGACAAAAATATTACTATGACTTGCGACGCAAGTATAGTAAATTTCAGGTGGGCGATGTAGTCTGGGTCCGGTCTCACCCTTTATCCAGAGCTGAAGCAGGCTTTATGGCTAAATTAGCCGCAAAGTGGAAGGGTCCAGCTGAGATTGTCAAATGTCTTGGTCCTATCAACTATTCTGTTTCTTTCCTTAATGATTCTGAAAATGTTGAGACTCATCATGTGCAGAATTTGAAAACTTGTTATGGTTATGACAAGTCTCTTTATGATCAGTGGGGTATGTAACAGTTTCAAAGTTGCTTATGGTGTTATTCCACTACCTACCATTGGGGGACAATGTTGTTCCTTTATGCTAAGGTTAAATACAGGTGAGAAGTAGAAGAAGAGAGAACTGTTTGGTAAGAGGAAAGCATGGCTTCCCTCTGGTAACCTAACCCATACTGATTGTCCTGATTGGGAAACGTACCGTTTTATGCTTGATCAAAGTAAGGTTATTTTTTTCAATGGTGGCTGAATAAATTGTATTTCATTGTTGGTGAGGTTTATAATGTTTAATTATTTTGTTTGCAGAAGGACTCCTTTTACCTACCCTTGATTTGTACCCATGGTCCATTTTTCCATTTCATGGTACATGTTGGAAATAGAAAGGATAAATTTACCAGCTTTGCTTTGGGTCACCGAAATGGGATCTACCTTGAAGAGGATAAGAAATGTTTTCTGCTTTAGTCTGGAATTGCTGTGTGGAGTATTGAATTTGATCTGGACTGTTACCAAGGATTGAATAATTGGGTACATCTACATTGTCTAGAAGAGTTCCTCTTTCAACTATGGACTGTGTTATATAGCCTAAGTATTCCTGCATTCATTACAATGACTATGCATTTTGTATTTTTAATTGTTGGTTGAGTCATTTGTACTATTGGATTATGGTATGTTAATTTGTTTTGGGTTTATTATTGTGCATTTCACTGTTGTTGTTTTTTCATAATATATCTCTATGAAGAAAATCTATTTTTTTTGTTCTATTGTTTTTTTTTTGACATCAAACAGTTTAATGATTGTGAAAAGTTAGTATGTAGATCCCTCCCCAGATTACTTTCAGATTTATAGTAAACTTTTACCATAGAAGTACGAGTTTGTTATAATGTCTTGGAGAGACAGCCACTGAACATTGACTACCTATAGTTTATTTGTAGATGGGAACTAGTATTTATTAGTGCCCTGGATTAAATTATTCATATGGCAGAAGATGTCATGGTCGCTCTTACAAATCTGAGCAACGCCATACAGCGTCAGAGGGATATGGAGGAGGTATCTGTCAGGTGGAGCTGGAAACAGGACTTAGACGCCCAAGAATTTCAATTTCAACTACCAGTCTAATAGTTTTTTTTTAATTGCAGATATTCTTGGTATGTCTCGTGCCATGCTATTCAGGAGGATGACTGAAAACAATTTATCTGTGAGAGCTTTGTACAGCACACATACAGATGAAGAGCTTGATGTCCTTGTCACAGAGGTTAAGAACTGCATGCCAGACGAGGGATATCATATGGTTTGAGGGGCACAGGGGAACCGCGTACAGTTTGATAGGGTGTGTGCATCGTGTAGATGGTGTCGGTGTTCTCTCCAGGATGACCAACCTGCAATGTTTTGTTCTTAGAACATATTGTGTGCACGTAGACACCAACCATAAACTCATCAGGTATGTCTGCAAACCATTTCTTCTTTTTTTTTTCTATTTTGTATAAATTCATATTTCTAAAATAACACACCTATAAATAGTTAATTTATAATGTTTTGATTTCTTGGTTTTGAACCATCTGTTTTGTTTGACTTGGCCTCTATGAAATTATACTGAGACTTGACACCTCTTAAATAGCCAGATGCTGTGAACAAAATGCTCTTTTTGGGTGTTGGGGAAGGTCTTTTTTTGTGTGTGTGTGTGTGTGTGTATGTGTGTGTATATATATATATATATATAATATTATTATTATTTTTATTATTATTATTTTTTTTTTACAGGTACAACTTGGTCATCTTTGGTGGAATAGATGGTTATTCAAGAAAGGTAAAACTTGTTTAAATGTTTGTTATACATCCAGGGCACTAATAAACACTAGTTCCTTTCTGAAAAAATAAACTGTAGGTAGTCAATGTTCAGTGGCTGTCTCCCCAAGACATGAACCAAAAGATCATGAAGTCATTGAAGAATGTAATGCTGGAGAGATTCCTAAATTAATAATAAGAAGAGATGTATTTCAATGTACAGACAGTATGTTATACCGTGCATTTCAACTTAAAGAGCCAGTAAGATGAAAATTCTAAGCTTCCTATCACTGTTTATAAGTCCTGTACAATAGGTTTAAATCAATCCAAGGTTAAAAAACATTGTCATTTTGTCAAAATATCATTTTAAAATTACCTAAATTCTCAGAGATCCCCAAACGGTTCAGTTTCCTTAAACCCCACCTTTCGGTAGCATACTGTGTTCTGACTGGTCAACTGACATAGTCAGGTTTGATTGGTTGTTCCGCACACAACTTCATGGTAAACAATGCGTTAGCATCTCTTTGGGGTGAATTATGTTATTCCTCTCATCGTGAAGCAAACAGTAAAATAAAAAACTTGAACAGTCTCGCTGCTTTTTCTTCTGTGTGGGTGTATTCAAGCCGCGCGCTTCAGTTTGAATCTGAATAGCGCGTTCAGCGCGGGGGCGTGGTCACATTAGATATAATGAAGGGAGACGTGAAAAACGGACATCGCGTTGTTTTCATATGGATTACTTTATCACAGAATATCTGTTAGCAGCACTTACTCAGTTTTAAAGAAGACTTCTATAGATATCTCTCTCATGTCTCTTCGTTGAGTATTCACGGAGTTACACTTCATTTTAATGACGTGTTTGTAAATGAAGATCAGCGCACAGAAAGGCTGCAGACAGCACACATACTGATAAGACACTCGGGAGAAAACAAACACATAACTTCATAATCATACTTCGTGTTGTGATTTGGAGATGCTTGTTGGTCTAAATAAAGTTGGTAATGAACCCTCTTTTATGGCAAACGCTTTGAAAATCCCGCCTTGTACTCACCGAGATTAGAAAAGCAGTCATCAGTGAAATGTTGTGAACACAACAAAAGGAATTTGTTGTACTGCTCTGGTATTGTGGTAAAAATTTATTTTAGCCATTGGTTCTTCTGATCTTCATTCTTTGGCAGTAAAAAATAAAACCAGCTTGCCTTTACAATTAAAATCACACTGTCTCCTCGACATGATGCTATCACACCAACCAGAGCGTCTGTATGGGGGGGTGGGGCAGGTCAGAGTTCCGTTTCTCCCAAGACGGTAGGCGGAGATTATTATGCAAAGTGTTCCTAGTGACGTACATAGAGATGGGAAAAAGATTTGAAATCTATAACGACTCGTTTCAGCGATTCAGAGTCGACTCCTTACTTTAGAAGCCAATAACTTTATAAATCGTGTACTTTTTGGTTTAATTACTTTGCACATTGTTTACACTGATGGACAGCTACATCATACACTGTAATACAGGTAACTTTTGATTTCCCATCTGTGTGGCTCTTTAAAAAAAAAAAAAAAAAAAAAAGGTTTTGAATCATGCTGCATATGTTGTTCAAACCACCTTTTGTCTATCAGTTAAGTACAAAAGATGTGCAAAGCTGAGATCCTTGAGTGCTGTTGTTTTGCCGGGTCATGATTGGTTGAATGCTGAGCTCACATCTGATTGGCTAAAGAGTATGGGTAACCCATGATTGTGCTGCCAGGAAAGTATAAAAAGACTTACATGCAAATCAAAGGCGATTCAAACACAAAAAAGATGATTTGCAGATTCACAGTCACGATAAACTCATGAATTTTAAACATTCAAAAATTTTCGGAAATAGTTGAATTGTGTTTTTCGTTTGTGAAAGGTATTTTATGAATATATATTTTTATTTTGTGCATGTGAATCAGTTTTTGGTAAATATATATATATATATATACATAGTACAGATCAAAAGTTTGGACACACCTTCTCATTCAAAGAGTTTTCTTTATTTTCATGACTATGAAAATTGTAGATTCACACTGAAGGCATCAAAACTATGAATCAACACATGTGGAATTATATATTTACATATATATATTTACATATATATATATACACACACATACATACACATACATACATGCATAACAAAAAAGTGTGAAATAACTGAAAATATGTCATATTCTATGTTCTTTAAAGTAGCCACCTTTTGCTTTGATTACTCTTGTGCAAAGCAGTATATATATATATATATATATATTATATATATATATAATATCTTTTTTGTTTTGTTCACATGAATTACGTTTCATGTGTGTGAATTTGGCTGCACGTGTGTGCATCGTGTTTTTTTGCATGATCATTCTGGCTCCATATATATGGCCATTCTACAGAATTGGTTCAAAGTCAGAGTTAAAAACATCTTGGAAAAAAAGTTTGTATTTATATTTTCTGAAAGTTTTGGAATAATTATTCTCTACCCAAATTTGTCACTATAATGTATATTGTTATTAGAAAGGTTATATTGACCTATTAATATTTTCTATTAATTAATTTTCTTTGTTAAAGTCAAAAAGTTGATCATACGGACTACAAAGTTAAGGATTCATTAGTCTGAATATACATTAGGGCCTAAAGTACTGATACGATTTTACTGAAACAATTTCCCAGTACAAGGGTCGCATTTGCAGCAACCATGTGTACTAGGACGTGACATAAGGTGGTTAACAGTGATGTAATTTGTTCGTGGCATTCAACAACTTTAACAATGAAGAATAACGTTTACAACAGGAGGATGAAGGATGTGTTTTTGTTGTGTCTCGCGGGTTTCACAATAATGGACATGGAATGTCCGACGTGTGTGTGAAGCAATTGAAAGAACGGAAAGGAAGATTAAGAATCTCCAATGACAATAGGGAGTGCTACATTTGCTACAAGTGCCTGCACTTCAGCGTTGGTATATTTATTGCTGTTCATCATACTTGCGTTACATTACATTAAGTCATTTAGCTAATGCTTTTATCCAAAGCGAATTACTAATGAGGACAATGGAAGCAATCAAAAACAACAAAAGCGCAATGATATATAAGTGCTATAAGTATCAGTTAGCTTAAACGCAGTACAAGTAGCAACGGCTTTTAAATAATATAATAAATAAAAAGAAAACAGACAGAATAGAAAAAAGAATAGAGCAAGCTAGTGTAATGGTCCGTGTATATTTTGGTCATTTGATTTTCTATTTAAAAATAAATAAAGATAAATGAGAAACGGTTTGATTTTCGTTTTGTTTAAGAATGTAGCTGGATTTTCGTATTTTTGTTTGTGGGTAAAGAATGAGATTTTGCCTTAATATTTGTTTGAATGTGTGGGAGGCGCTGAAACGCCCCTTTCATCCCTTCTGTACTGCACCTACAAGCGGCAACCGCAAGCTCAGTTCATTTTCACCAGGAGAGAAGCGGCAGACAGCAGAGTTTATTAATCCTGCGGATTCTTTGCTAGTGTGGCTTGCAAGATAAAATAATAAATTAATTAATTAATTATTAGTAATAAAAAAAAATATTACATTTTCACAGATCAGCATAATTCTCAATGATTTGTCTGCAATTGATGAATCGCATTCACAACCAGTGATGACCGCATTTACTTGCATTTGAGTTTGCCAGAAAATGGTACAATGAGTTGACATGGCTTGATTATAGTTCAATAATAATCGCCCGCGTAGATCCGCCTTGTCATGTAAAAGGTAACTTAATCCCATGGTTTATAGCCGTTTAGCTAAATTGTATGCTGTTATGATGCTGAAACGGGGAAATAAAAATGCTGTGATTTTATGCGGTATATATATTTGCTTATGCTGTATATTCTTCTGTTTTTCGAACGTAAATTGGTGGATTTTCTGGACCGAGTATGATGACATAATTTAATAATTGCCCTCATAGATTATACGACGTAAGGTTAGACTCATGTAAAAGGTAATAATCACAGAGCTATGTTGTGGGCTGTTATGACTGTTCTGCTGAAATGGTGAAGTAAATATGCGGTTTTAAATGTGAACAGGTGTTTTTATTTATAGGTGTTAAGAGATATAGTGTGTGTGTGTGTGTGTGTGTAATATATATAACACACACACACACACACACACACACACACACACATATATATATATATATATATATATATATATATATATATAAAATAAAATAATAATGAGTTGCCACCTCATTTTAAGATGAAACCCCCCAAAAATAAAATTCTGGCTACGCCCGATATATATATATATATATATATACACAAAATCCTAAAGCTACATTTTTGTAATGTCTATACAATGCTTTTCTAATTTAACCCAATAATGAATTTAAATTATCCTCTGGGGATAATTTCTCAGCCCAAATTATTGTGTGATTAATTTGCGATTAATTAGATAAATATCCAACACATTGTCTAGCCCTATCACCAACCTTTAATAACAATAATTGTCCATTATACTGTTAAAAAAAGCATAGAAGTATTTAAGGGTAACTTTTGTAACACTTGGAATGGGAACTGAGAAACCCCAAGAAACAGAATTAACTGTGATACCTGTTAGTCCAGATGCTGCGGAACAGATCAAGAGACTCGCGTAGCCGGTTAGTGCTGTTGTCTTCCCTTATGACCATGTTATAACTGCTACTGGCTGCCACAAAGATGATGGCGGTCACATCTGTGATTATAAACAGGAAGAGATATATTATCACCAAACACACACTTTTTGGATAGTTCACTTAAAAAATTAAATTGTCATAATTTGCTCACCCTCATGTCATTCAAAACATTTATTTTATTTTATTCATATCTGAAGAATGAATGACATACATACACACAAGGTAAGCACAGAAACACACTAGAAAAAACCTCACTGGTTTTTGTGCTTCACACATGCAAAATTTGTGCACTCAAGGCAAAACAATGGTGGGGACACTGGGCAAGTAATGTAATTGGTGTATGGCTGAACACTGTGTTGTATCAATGACACTGACTACCACAGCAAGACTAGCAAGCACAAGTTTCTGCATTTACCATGTTATCTGTTCATAATATAAAGAATTATTTAAAGATTAAACTGCTCTATTCATGTGGATTTGTGTTATGAAAGTTTAAGTTTGTGTGTGTTTGTTTTTTGAGGGTGAGTAAATGATGACACAATGTTCTTTTTGGGTGAACTAACCCTTTAACATAAATACCATAAGCTACTTTCAGATATATCAACAAAAAAACTGTTTTAGTAAATTTGTTTATTGAAATTTTTTTTTTAATAATAATGCATTGAGGAGTCTGCAAGCTCACCATTAAAGCACTGAATCCATTTCCTTCTTTCATCTCTCTGACCACCCACATCAAACATACTGACACACAGGGAGAAAGAAATAAGAAATGCTTCTGTATGATAACTTAACAAATAAGTATTTATATAAATGTAGTAACTGAATCCAGTTATGAATCATTAGATACATTTTAGATACATAGTGAAGTCCAAATGTCTGAGAATATTAGTGCAAATGCCTTTTTTTTTTTTTTTTTTTTGCCACTGTCGCCTTTAGCTTGCTTAGTTGTAAACGCCTAATTTTTTGCCAATACTGTCGACTTGATTCCACAGACACTATTTGAAGAGAACTGAATTAAACTGGATGATGACATCACCGAATCAATTAACTGACTTCAGCTAAAAAAAAAAAAAAAAATTCTGTTTAGTATTGTCTTTTTAGAGCTGCTCTAAAGCAGAATTGAACTTTGTTAACTCACCCCACCTACAGTCCCTCCCGGTGTAGAGACTCAAACCCACAACTTTTTAGGTTACAAGTGCAACTCTCTAACCATTGCCCCACCATGAATTGCCATTAGCAATACGTTTTTACTTGTGTGTACACTAATTTGTTAAGAATTAAAGGAAAAAATAATCAACTCATTAAGGGTTGTATTCAAAAACGCAGAAAAATCAAAGTACAAAAATTAATATATATATTTTTTTATATAAAAATAAAATTACAGGATTATCTAACTTGCATGAATTTCATCACAGCAACTCAAAATGTAAATCAGTATGGTCTCCACATACAACTGCAGATGCAGATGCCCCAATAATGTCCCAGAGGTTCTCAATTGAATTCAGGTTTGAGGGAATGTGAGGGCAAGTCAATGGCATCAATGCCTTTGTTATCCACTGTCTACAAACTCTGGCCACATGAAGGCAGGCACTGTCATGGACCAGGAGAAACCCAGAGCCCACTGCACAAGCATAAGGTCTGATAATGCCTTTGAGGACTTCATCCTGTTACCTAACAGCAGTAATGGTACTTTTGGCAGGCACAAGGTCCGTGTGATCCTACAAGGGTATTTTTACCCAGATTGTCAGTGACCTACCAGCAAATCGGTCATGGTGGATGATGTTGCAGGCAGTATTACATTTACAGCGGCATCTTCTGGGGTCTCATTTTTATATGTTGCGTATGCACAAAATGGACATGATATATGCGTACGCAATTTTCCACACACATATCGTGAGTGATAAAAAATAAACTTGGCGTAAATATGTATTCACTGTATTACACACACACATATATATACACATACATTTATTTATATATATATATATATATATATATATATATATATATATATATATATATATATATAATTCATATATGTATATATATATAATTCATATATGTATGTATACATTGCCAAATTGTCATAGCAAAGTTGGAACTACATAGGTTAACGAAATGGTCGTCCATAAAATGCGTAGCTGTTCTGTTGTAAGTAATCTTAAAGATTTCTAAATGCATCTACTTTCGGAAGGTCAAATAAAGTGCTTGTGTTTTCGCCTAGATACATACAGCAACTCCATGACATGGCTGCTTCAACACTATCTGGGGTTACTGCAACCACGCCGTCTTTCTTTGTGAGACCTTTGGTCGGCAATGCGCAAATATTTCCACATAGTGATGTAGACATGTATGGGCGTGTTTGAATGAGCTGTTTGGGGGGGCGTGGCAGAGTCTTAACTTTGGATTTGAAACTTTAGTCTTTGCAACTTTACAGATCTTCTTCATGCACCAAGAGCTTGTAACACTCCAAAGAGAAAAGGAAATATTTTAATCACATCATATGACCCCTTTAATGACAGAGAGGAAGTGCTATAGGTGCACAATAATTAATCTTTAAACTAAGCTACAGATCACATGTTATGAGAAATATTTTAGCAAGAACAATGATCGATGATGCACATGCTGCGATATTATGGTGCATACTGTTGGATTACTGTACAACCACCGCTGCACAGAGGTGTGCTGTGTAAAGTCATCTCTACAACATTATGAGAAATACCACTATTTTTGAATGATATAACTAGGAGAAAATTATAAGATTTGCATGTTTCCTTTTTAAAATACTTTGTCAGTAATGTGCTGAATCAGACAATATACTACAATAAATATGGGGCCTGTTTCCACTAAAAATTGCTAAAATATGTTAATCTTATCAGCAAAGCTGCATAAATTTAATTTGATTTGAATTCTTTAAAACAACTGAAATACTGTTTGGCTAGTGTGAAAGAAGAACAAATATATCTGAGAACTACTTTAAACCATTTTGTTTTTATGGATATTTCCACATATTTATTATAAAACATAAAACGGATACTGGCACAAATGGCATTATAGTCTGTATTTCATACTTCCTTAATGTCTCGGTGTTAAACATGGTGTCACGTGCATTGGGAATTTGCATGGAAATGATATGCAGATGAGGTTATGGATAGTAAAACTAGGTGTTGTAAGCTACATATATGGTGGTTTCGGGGAGGAGATGGGGTAGAAATGCACGTATGCATAGTCGTCCTCTGACTGGAATCTATGAAGAGATTTTTGCACAGGTTCTGGCAAAGGTTACTTCCGTCACATGTGCTCAATGTGAACCTGCTGTCATCCATGAAGAGAACTGGGCTCCAGAGGTGGGCTTGCCAATTCTGACATTCTCTGGTAAATGCAAATCCAGTGGCACGGTGCTGGGCTGTAAGCACAGGTCCCACTAGAGGATGTCGGGCTCTCATGCCATCCTTATTGAGTCTGTTTATGATAGTTTCTTCAGAAACATGCACACCAGTAGCCTTCTGGAGGTCAGTTTGTAGGGCTCTGGCATTACTCCTTCTGTTCCTCAAGATACTTGCTGTCCAATTCCTTTGTGTAATGGCCCATCTCCTGGTATCTGCTCCATGGTCTTGAAACTGTGCTTTGAGACACACCAAACCTTGCGACAGCACATTTGGACGTGCCATCCTGGAGGAGATGGTCTACCTGTGTAAACTGATTTGATTCCAGGTACACTGCATTATTCTACAAGGAATGACAAGGATCATAACAAAACACAAAACTAGAGACAAATCAGTAAAAAAAAGGATAAAGAGAGAGCAATTGTCTGTGGCAACCACCTGCACAACCATTCCCTTTTTGGGGGTTGTCTTGCTGTTGTTTCTTCAACGCTGTTGTCGCTTTCATTTGCATTAAACAGATTCACAATCACTTATGCTTCATAATTTGACAGATTGATATCCTTAAAGTTTAACTGACCTAGTTTAATACTATTATGACTAAGTGTTCCCTTAATTTTTTTGAGCAATGTATATGAAGCTATATTTTATTTCGTTTAGTTTATTTTATCATTATGTAAAACACAACCATTTACAAAGTACCGACTAACTGTTTTCAAAGAATACCTTGTATATTAATGTATATGCATTTTACTACAAGCTTCTGGGGCCGGTTGCACCAGCTGGACACATCTGGTTGTAAGACTAGGCCGGATGTAAAATGTGCTTCAAGTCGTGTGTACAATTTATACCCATTGCACCATCTCGGTGTAGTGCTACGTCTGAGACGAAATCTTACGCCGCAGAGGTAGGTGTAAAGTGAAAAGTCATGATTTGCTCGTACATTAATCATTTTTAGGATTCATATCTGTTAGTTAATTATTACTGCAGACGTGAACTGTAATGCTTATGGTCTTTTCAGGCAGGATAAGCAATATCAATCGCAAATCTTGCTGTAAACTATTGCCTAGCCAACGACACTGTCTACATTAAATACAAAATATATTTCTGTCAAGCATGTAATAATTATGCAGTAAAATATTACATATGACCTGGGATTATTAAAAGAAACTGAACCATTTGACATCTTGCTTGGAAAAAAAAGTGTAAATGCTTGGAAATATTTCACGTATTTAATTCCATTCATTATTTGCAGCGTGCTTGCCATCCAATAATCACAATACGTTTTGTGCTTTGTTACTTTCAATCAGAAATAAATTATCAGCTTTCAAATTCTGTGAATTTTATCAAAATACAAATTTTTAGCCACAGTAAGACAGCAAAACACAAAATGTCATGTAAAGTCACAATTACCTCAGGAAAAACATTAATTGTAAATTAACTTGATAGTCAGCTATATATATAACTCCTTCAAAAACAGCTAGAAGCCTTGGAGTTATGATTGATGATCAGCTGACTTTCTCAGACCACCTCAGACCAGCTAATACTGTCCGAGCCTTCAGATTTGCTTTATTCAACATCAAGAAGATCAAGCCCTTTCTTTCGGAACATGCTGCACAACTCCTTGTTCAAGCTCTTGTTCTGTCCAGGTTGGACTATTGCAATGCCCTCTTGGCAGGTCTTCCAGCCAATTCTATCAAACTTTTCAATTGATTCAGAACGCGGCAGCAAGATACATTTTTAATGAGCCAAAAATAATACATGTCACACCTCTGTTTATCAATTTGCACTAGCTTCCAATAGCTGCTCGCATAAAATTCAAGGCATTGATCTTTGCCTACAAAACTACCACTGGCTCTGCACCCATTTACCTAAATTTGTTACTTCAGACTTATGTGCCCTCTAGAAGCCTGCGTTCTGCAAGTGAACGTCGCTTGATTGTGCCATCCCAAAAAAGCACAAAGTCACTTTTACAGACTTTTAAATTAAATGTTCCCTCCTGGTGGAATGACCTCCCCAACTCAATCCGAGCAGCTGAGTCCTTAGCCATCTTCAAGAATCGGCTTAAAACACATCTCCTTCCATCTTTATTTGACCCTCTAACTTTAACATTCACTATTCTAATTCTATTCTTAAAAAAATCTAACTACCTTTCTAATCTTTTTGTATTCTATTTCCTTTTCATTTATTATGCAATTGTATATGTGTGGTGTGTGTATGTGTAAAGACCTCTAACTAGCTTGCTCTATTCTTTTTTTTTAATTCTATCTGTTTTCTTTTTATTTATTATATTATTTAAAATCCCATGCTACGTGTACTGTGTTAACCTAACTGAGACTTGTTATAGCACTTACATATCATTGCTCTTTTTGTTGTTTTTGATTGCTTCCACTGTCTATATATTCCACTATATATATATATTAGGGGTGGCACGGTTCGCTGAAGAAAAACCCGTACCCTTCGGTTCACCACACACGTTCAGCACGCGCAGGGACCGCGGTTTTACTTAAATCCAAAGCATCTGTAATATGGTTTGCTATAAATAGCAGTTAATATATGTTTCTGTTGACGGATGCACATTCTGGATTCCCATACATTACAACAATAGCGATAAAAAAATAAAAATAAAAAAAAAACCGGGAGGAGGCCCCGGGGAAGACCTAGGACACGCTGGAGGGACTATGTCTCCCGGCTGGCCTGGGAACGCCTCGGGGTCCCCCCGGAAGAGCTGGAGGAAGTGGCTAGGGAGAGGGAAGTCTGGGCGTCTCTGCTTAGACTGTTGCCCCCGCGACCCGGCCCCGGATAAGCGGAAGATGATGGATGGATGGATGGAAAAAAAAACCTAGACAAACCATTCACTCTTGATCAATGTGAATGACTTATGTTGATTCCAACTTAGGGATTCACATTGATCAAGAGTGAATGGTTTGTCGAGGTTTTTTTTTTTTTTTTTTTTTTTTTTTTTTTTTATCGCTATTATTGTGCTATTGTTATGAGCAGTCATTTATTCTGTCATCATCCGGGTGCTGAAAGCGTGCAGGCACAGATGAGAACTGAACAGCACACGTTAATATGTATTTTAACTAAACTCATTTAAGCTTTGTCAGTTTAAACATTTAAGAGCCAAAGACGTGAGGACAAATTCAGACAAAAATTGTCAAAATGCCCGTCTTGGTAAGTATCCTACAGCAGACATAGCCGGCTGAACGCAGGCCACTGTATCAGTGTATTCTCTTAAAGTGACAGTCTTTATATTAATAGAAACAGCAACAACAAAGAAATCACTCACTGCTCTTGATTAAAAAGCTTTTATAACTTTAATAAAGAATTATCTTTAATTTATATAGTCCAATATGCAATGCTGTTTTACATTTGATTACTTAATTTTCTGTACCTAAAAACTGAAAATCACTGTTTATTGTTTGTATCTTTACTCTATTGTATTTATTTGTGCTGTTGCTTGTAGTTGGATAGAATATTATTATTCTTTTTTTTTTATTAGAAAGTATAGTTTTCCATAAACATAGCACATACCAAACTGTACCAAAAACCATGACTAAAACCTTGAAACAAACCGAACCGTGAAAAAATAGAACCGTGCCACCCCTAATTTATATATATATATATATATATATATTAATATTTAAAATAAACTATAGAGAGAAGCATTGTATTATATTTAACATATTTTACTTAACCTTGATGAAATCTGTCATGTGAGTGTGCAGGGAGACTTAAGATAAAAACAATAAAAAACGTGGACTTGTTAGGAAATGTTTACTCAATTAAATCATGGCGTGGTGGCTTCACTTTGTGCCATGAGCAGTTCAGTTCTATTAGTAGTTGTAGCCATTGTGATGTGAACGTGTCTCAGCTACACTATAACTGCTGGAGAATGTGTCAGCGCATTGTTGAGCCTGATCGTAGTTTCATTTGGAGCAACGAGTATAAATATTAATCGTAAAGCGGGACGTTGCAAAGCCCAGCGTAGGGCTTACACGCAGCTTTTTTACGTCTAGCTGGTGCAACCGAACCCTGATGAGTTTTGCATTGTAGTGAACAGCAGTCAAGATGGCAAACCCCCATTTTCATTTTGATATTACCGGGTTTTTGTGTAAAACAAATACTACTTCTTGTGGGGTAGTGTAGTGGGTAACATTAACATACAGTAACCCCCACTCAGGAAATTTTAGTAGTTGTTAGTTACTCTTATCTATCCTTTTGTTAATAAAACTATTTTATATTATAATTGTGCCTTCTTTTTATTGATAAAAAAGGTAATAGGCTTTACAAGTTAACAATAGCTCTAAAATCCTTCGGTATGATGTAAATATCATTTATGTAATTCTTATTTATTCAACAATATTTCATGATTGCTGGTACCCTGTAAAATAGTGTGACCAAAACTAAATATTAATATTTAAACCCAAAGCCATAACACTTACATTTTTAAAATCTCGACATTTAGTTGTGCCCCGTGTGAGGCTATCTTACACTGAAATCACTACAATACTGTAGCCAATCTTAGAGATATAGTCAGCTTTTTAATTTATTTTAATGGGACTTTCGCAGGAGTACAAACAAAATGGCAGACACTAAATAAAGCTGCTTGGAAATGGTCTTTTAACCTTTACCATTCTTCACATGCTCTCTGATTTCCTCAAACAACTCTCATATTTTAGGCAGGAAAACATTTTGTTAAAACACTACTACAAACCAATCTTTTCTATGGAAACAAGAATAAATAAAACTAATTCTGACAATTTTTTAATATATCTGTAGAATAAGCAATAATTTATCTCTTCACGCTTTATTTGCATTGCTCTATGACATACCAGGAATACAGATATATGTGAGACACTTGCTTTTCATTTCATTAGTCTTCAGGAGGAACTAAGATTCAATAACATGGATTATGTTATATAAATTACATTATATTAACTGCAATTGTTTTTTGTCTTTAAAAAAGAAGATCTATTTGCTACAACTGACAGGCATTTGTCTTGATCAAAATACAACACAAAACAAGTCATTCATTAAATACACAGTTTTTCATTACAATTTATATTATTCACATAATGTCATTGCATTGTTGAACTATGGGTAATACTGGTTTGACTATGTCTATGTACTTGATACATGTCCCCTTTGCTTTAATGACTGCAGAATTCAAGCGGAAATGAACAAAGCCTGATGATCCATGTTTTTCAGCATGGTTTACGAAAACTATAACCGTTTTGCACTGAAAGAAGTTCATATGGTTAGTGCCAAAAAATTACTTGGGGATGTCCAGATTCATACATATATTAATTTTATGTCCCGGCTTAAATTTTTTCATATTTAACACTTAATTGCTGTGATTTAAAATAAAATAAAAATTCATTTGGAGCCAGCAGTAAATTAAAATAATTTACTTCTACATAAATATATCATGAAACAGTAAACTGACTTACTGAAAGTTGACTTTGTCTACTTGAAATCGGGTTTCAAAAATCCCTGATGTCAAAACACGGCACCTCAGCAAATCCTGGAAGAAATTAACAAACTCTCAATTTAATGACTCTGATCATTAATATTAATTAATCTAGTGTGAAAGCGTCCTCACCTGGTCTGTTGGTGTATAGTCACCCTGTCGTACAGACTCAATTCTGTCCAGGAAGCTAAAAAAAAAAGGTTTAAACACAAATTAAAATTGACCATGATTACAATAATACTATACTATAATATACTGAAACAAACTGAGAGACCATTTTGAAGGCTCAGGAAACCTTTGCAGGTGTTTTGAGTTTATTAGCTGATTGGCATGTCACCATATTCTAATGTGTCAAGAAAGTGAATTGGTGGGTTTTTGTTAAATGTGAGCCAAAATCATCAAAATTAAAAGAACCAAAGACATAAACTACTTCAGTCTGTGAACATATAATTTTTTTTTTTTTATTTATTTTGGTGACCCATACTCAGAATTTGTGCTCTGCATTTAACCCATCCAAAGTGCACACACACACACAGCAGTGAACACACACCTGGAGCAGACACCCAGAGCAGTGGGCAGCCATTTATGCTGCGGCGCTGGGGAGCAGCTGGGGGTTCAGTGCCTTGCTCAAGGGCACCTAAGTCTTGGTATTGCCGGGCCAAGACTCGAACCCACAACCCTAGGGTTAGGAGTCAAACTCTCTAACCACTAGGCCACGACTTCCCCTTTTTAATTTAATTCAAGTTTAATAAATAAAAATTTCCACGACATTCTAATTTATTGAGATGCACTTTTATGTATTGCTTTGACTGACCTGTACATACTTGTGTGTGTGGTTGGGGGGGGGGGATGGGGGGGTTGGTTGTGGTTGGTGGATGAGTTGGTGGATGAGACAAACATACACCAGGCAAAGTGATAATCTAAAACCTTCTGCAGTGTTTACCAACTGGTTTGTGTCAGTTTCGGACTCCGGGTGGAGCTCTAGCACAGATCACTTTAGCCCTACTTCCTTGCCTCGAAATTTGGACTGGACAACAACACTTTACATATGTTTTGCAACTGGAAAGGTTATGCAGTGAGTAATGCAAGCTTATTAAATACAGCATACCTCTACATATGACTTTTTATTTTTGTTTGTTTTTTGCTTGTATTTCATGCTGTTTGGCTGTTCAATTAAACCTTTTGGTCTGATGTTTTATAGTCATTTTGGGCGGAACAATACATTTCTAAAGCATATTGTCAGTGTCATCACAAGTGTAGAGTTAGGAGGGATGACTGTTCTCGATATAGTTGACCTGGTTCACCATAGCTGCACAGTGAAGTTAGGATGACCTTTAATAAAAGGTTGTCCCCTTTATGCTGAAGGGGAAGTATCAATATTTCCATCTTTTGAATGGCCGCTACAAATGGAGAAGCCTACATACAAAATGATGCACAAAAACACATAGATAAAAACAAGGTTATATACCACAGGATAAGGGAAATTATAAATTTTGGTTTCCAAACCTTGGAAAAGTCAGCTGGACAAAAGATTTGATGGACAAACATTCACTAGCCAAACCTTGCTAGTGTCGGTCTGGACCCCCCCCTTTTACTTCAGAACTGAATTAATTTCTCATGACATATTCAGAGATTTTGGTCCATATTAAACAGAATAGGTCAGGACGTGGGCGTAGCATAAGCTCTGGTGAGAATGTGCTATTCTCGCGAGAACCCAGGTTTATTTACAGGAGCAAAAGAAACAAAGTTTCCTTTGTTTAGATAAGGAAACCAGTCTCCTCTTGGCATATATGAAAGTGAAAGTGACGTGACATACAGCCAAGTATGGTGACCCATACTCATTGCATTTAACCCATCCAAAGTGCACACACACAGCAGTGTACTCACATCCGGAGCAGAGGGCAGCCATTTATGCTGCGGCGCACGGGAAGCAGTTGGGGGTTCAATGCCCAAGTCATGGTACTGCCGGCCCGAGACTCGAACCCACAACCCTAGGGGGTTAGGAGTCAAACTCTCTAACCAATAGGCCACGACTTCCCCACATATATCAAAATCTTCCAACATTTTTCTTTACAAATCCTTGTTTTGTACTTTAATTTGTGACCAGTGTTTGCTCTCTCCTTTGCGCTTTCGAGTTCGTCACTTCTCACCAGAGCTTACTCTACACCTATATCATCCACTGGAACTGAGTTCTATTGTAAATGTGCATAAGACAATTAGTGGAAGCTAAAGATTACAGATTATAAAGTTTTAAATATGGACATTTTTGTTACAAAAACATCAATATGCTTCAGGAGGCCTTTATTAAGCCCTTAGAGCCATCGTTTTTTATGATGGATGGATGCACTTTATTGTACTTCTTTTATTGAACAATAACACCCATTCACTGCCATTATAAAGCTTAGCAGAACCAGGACATTTTTTATATATATAAAATTCCGATTGGATTCATCTGAAAGAAGAAATTCATTTTGGATGGCTTGAGAGTGAGTAAATCATTTGGGTTACATACAGGAATCATGGAGTTAAATTTAATACCGTTTAAGACCTTTTTTTTAAGACTCTTTCCATACATTTCAAGACCTCATCGCCACTCCAAGTTTTAACCAGTTACATCGGCGACACTTCAACCTACATTTACTTGGATATATATGGATTGTAAGATAACACAACTTAACAGACTTACTTAATGATAACCCCTTATCAATACAACATAATTTAAAAGGAGAGAGCCAAGCAAAAGATAATTAACTGAGTGACTAATTAATGCAATCCAAGAAACAAGAACTTGACCAATAAACAGACAAAACTTATTGAGGAGGGAAAATAAAACTCTATGTGCTAAGGGAGCAATGAGTTCACACAGTATATTCAAAACATGCATTTGCAACATCAAATCTTATAACTGTCTGCAAACCATAGCTGTTTTGTGGAACTCTGACAAACATCTGACTGGTCAGACAGTTTACCTGTGATTAGAGCTGTAATCAGGCCTTAAAAGTTAGGCCAGACAGGACCCGAGCCCGACAGGTTTCGGCCCGAGCCCGACAAGTACATTTTGATTGACAGCTTATTAAAAGCCTGAACCCGTTTACAGCCCGACATTATTCAAATGTGTGCATACACACAGCTCTTTTTCCTTTTGTCAAGAATGAGTCATTTATATGTGTTTTAATATAATTTATTCATAACTAAGGTAGATTATAGGCCACTTGGAAGTTGGAATAAAGAAATAAAATAAGTCCTCTGTAACATCGTAACATCTCAGCACTCCAAATAGGCATAGGCTCATTTAGCCTATAAATAGTCCAAAGCACCAAAAAAATTAGTTTTTTTTTAACAAATAAAATTAACATACATTTCAAATTAAGATTGGTATTTGGCAATAACGAAATTAAGATAAAAGCTCCGCCGGATTTGCTTCGCCAATTGACATTTAATAAAACAATGCCAACATTAGCGTAAATACTCTGTCCACATTATGCATTCAAGACTCAGTGAATATTTAGTTATCATTAGAAAAACCTTTACTCTCAGAGATTAGGCTAAGCCTACATGTTTTTGTGGAGGAAAATGAATGAATCCACTGTAGATGGCTTCAGCGCGTTTCTGCGCTCACTGATGGTGTGTCATTATTCACTCATTATTCCCATTATAAACATGGTCAAAACTTTTCCACAACTCAGACTTTGCTTTAGTTGCAGGTGCAACCAAAACATAATCGCAAGAGGCCAGCCTCCGTTTCACCTACTCAGCATTCATTTTCGCATCTTTCTCACACTAATCGAAACACATCACATGACCGCTCGCTTACCTCGCAAACAGGAGCGCAAACCCGAGCCCGGCACGAGCCGAGATTATATAAATTAAGCCCGGGTCACGTCGGGTTCGGGCAAAGATCTTCAGCTCTACCTGTGATTACATGCATTTGATGTAGAGCTGCAACTAACGATTATTTTTTCTGTTGACTAATCTAATCAATTATTTTTTAGATAAATCGACTACTCTTACGATTATTTTTATTAAAATAAATTATTAATCTAGTGTTCTTTTTTTTTGATTAGCTAATGAATCCTTTGGATATTTTAATATAAGCACAACTTCTAATATAATATTTCAACCTTTATTAATTTTTTTCCCCAAAAATACTTAAAGGGATACTCCACCGTGTTTTCATATTAAACTATGTTATTCCCTTTTCCAAGACGAGTTCATACATACCTCTCTCGTCTCAGTGCGTGCACTCAATCGCTTTGGCGTGCGGTGACACTTTGAAAGCACTTAGCTTAGCCCACTCATTCAATATGGGCCAAGCAGAGAAGCTACCAAACACCTCCACGTTTTCCCTATTTAAATACAGTTACTCGCGTAGTGTAACTCGACCTAGGACGGTAACACAAATCAAAAAGTTGCGCTTTTCTAAGCGTGTAAAATGGATAACTATATTGTGTGGCGGAATACCATGGTGCAGTAATATCTTCACTAGAGGGAGCGGGGGCCGGTGAGAGGATTTTTCACGAGTGAAGATATTACTGTGCCAAAGCGATTGAGTGCACACACTGAGACGAGAGAGGTATGTATCAACTCGTCTTAGTTAAGGGAAAAACATAGTTTAATATGAAAACACGGTGGAGTATCCCTTTAAATGTGGTTGAAGTTTTTACAGTTTACAAAAATAAAGAGTCAAAGAAAATTATTTTACTATAACTATAACTATAGCATTTATAATTAACCCTCTGGAGTCTAAGGGTATTTTTGGGGCCTGGAGAAGTTTTGTCATGCCCTGATATTTGTGCTTTTTTCAGTTTCTTATAAATATCTAAATGGGTAAAGTCTAATATCACTGTAATCAGCACAAACTGGGCTATAATAATATGTGAAATGCATGCATGTACATAATTGTATTTTTGAGAAAAAAAAATGTTATGCATGGTTAGTTAAAAACTAAAAATGATAAATCACTTGAATAAGGCCATAAAACACATTCATAACATTGGTTCCAGGGATTGTTGAGAACTGGAGCTTGTAGCCTAGAATTTTTCTTTCTAAATTATGTGAAAATCATCTTGTTTACTCACTCACAGAAAACAATATATTGATTAAAATTTTCTAAGACACTTTTTGTTGGTAAAAGTCATATGTGAGTAGGCGTCAACTATCATGAATATCATTGTGATTTACACCTGAGAAGACAAAGGGCCGCATAATGAGCTGCATAATGAGCCTCTCATTCAGCTGTGACACTGAGTGAGGAGTTACAAGAAAGAATGTGAGAATAAAATAAATCTATATCATTTTATGTTTGTAGTTTATTAAGAATATATTTAATTATTCCACAACATAATTTAATATCCACTTGGGGGAGCAGTTAAACAGTTTATTAGGAACAATCAAAGCTGACTTTCAAACAAATTTTTAGGCATCCTTACTCCAGTCACACAATCCTTCAGAAATCCTTTTAACAATCTTATTTTCTACCAAAAAAAAAAAAAAAAAACATTTATTATCATTATTATTATTATTAATGTTGAAAAGAGCTGAGAATATTTTTCAGGTTTTTTTAGAGGGAAAAAATTGAAAGAACTGCATTGATTTTACATTTGTTAGAGTTATTTCTATTTGTCACATTTATATTATTTACATCAAGCTTTTGAATGGTATAGTATTGTATATTTTTATTGAAACTTCATAATGTTTCACTTGATTATACATTTAGTCAGGAATTATAGTTTGGAAAAAGTATTTGGAAAAAGTCTAACTAGTAAAATGTTTACACATTATGTGAAAACAAGTACAAATAAATAAATAGAGACTTACTCATGTTTATGATCTCTGCTGAATAAAGTGCTTCATTCTTTTTTCTGAGGAAAGTGATTTATGTCTTATTCCTCTCATCGCGAAGCAAACAGTAAAATAAAATAAAAACTTGAAGAACAGTCTGGCTGCTTTTTCTTCTGTGTGGGCGTATTCAAGCCGCGCGCTTCAGTTTGAATCTGAATAGCGCGTTAAGCGCGGGGGCATGGTCACATTAGACATAGTGAAGGGAGACATGAAAAACAGAAATCGCGTTGTTTTCATATGGATTACTTTATCTCAGAATATTTGTTTTTGGCAGCACTTGTTTAGTTTAAAAGTAGACATTTCAGGCTTTCTATAGATATCTCTCTCGTGTCTCTTCGTTGAGTATTCACGGAGTTAAAGTTCATTTTAATGATGTGTTTGTAAATGAAGATCAGCGCACACAAAGGCTGCAGAAAGCGCACCTTGGTTGTTATCTTTATTTTATAAGTGCACAAAGGTTTATTGTTATTATGTCTGTATCCAAAAAAAAGTAAACCCTTTACAGATTCGATTGATGTATTGCTCTTATCTGTACGATTAAAACTGAGAGTGTAATTTAAGTTCTTTTCGGGGTTATCAGGAAAAAATTACTCAAAACGCATATATGCGTTAATCGACTTCAAAGGGTTAAACCACAGTATCCACAAATTTACAGTTGTCTGAGACGTCATGAAATGTTCTTTAGCATCACAAACCATAAAATGTAGTCAGGGTTCTTCTATGGTTTATTTTTATAATAGGTAAACACAGGTGACAAGTTAACACAATCACATTTCCTTGATTCAGCGGTTGCACGATGTGCCGCCGAGAGTCCTGTCTTGAATCCAGAGATCTGGAGCTGATTCGGTGTAGATCGGTAGCTAGGTGATTCGTGACTGTCGTCTCATGGCGCGCCGTCTTTTAACGCTTGTTTGAAACCCGCGCCAGGCTTACTTTATTATTATATATTTTTTTTTTATCCTACTTACTTCAGCCGCTACGGGTGATAATACCAATAACTTGTAATCCTTACAAGAATATCAGAATCATGCAATGAGCAAGTCTGCGTTTATTAGACACTTAACCCTTGTGGGTTGTTGGGGACGTTTTCGTCCACTAGGGGGTAAAGTTGAGTCTTATTTTGGCCACAACTTTCTCTGTGTTTGAGCTAATGGAATGATTTTTGGTGACAAATCTGATTTTGACCCATATTGAAATTTTTCAAAAACTCAAAGGTACACTGTGGGCAAATTCACTACCCTTTCGGGATGTCCGTGGATGAAAACATCCACTAAATTAAACTGCTGTAAAAATGTATCAGATAATTTTTTTTTTCACATTTTTTTTTTGCATAAATCTATTAATCAACCTCAGTCCTGATCAAAACTAGCAATTAAAAAAAAAAATCCAAGATTTTAACTTTTTAATTACCAAGTTCATAAATGATGTCACTGATTTGGGAAAAAAACACACATAAAATTACATATTTTCAATATAAAAAGTGATTGTGGACTGGATATTTTTTTACCTTTTATCAGTCTTGGGCATGTCAAAGATTGGCTTTGATGCATTGTTAGTTTTTGTGCAGCATTAGATTTAAATTTTTTCTCCCTAATTTGTTGTTTGTGGCTGTTTTTGCCCCATTGACTTCCATTATAACGAAATTTTTTGATTGCAAAGCCATGACACCATATAACCATGCATTCTTGATTGTTTGTGGTTTTCCCTTTTGGGAAGAGGTAAAAAAAAAATATTTTTACAGTTGATCACTAGGTGAGACCATTAACCCTTTAAATATGCCTGTGCAAAAAAAGGCTTGGTTTCTGGCTTGTATATGGAGTTATATGGAGTATAACAGCAAATTATAGTGTTTGTGTGTGTGTGAGATTCTTGATTGTTGGTGGTTTTCCCTGTTGGGAAGAGGTAACATTTGTTATTTTTTTTAACAGTTGATCACTAGGTGGGACCATTAACCCTTTAGATTGGCCTGTGCAAAAAAAGGCTTAGTTTCTGGCTTGTATGGAGTTATGTGGAGTATAAAAGCAAAATATAGTGTGTGTGTGTGTGTGTGTGTGTGATAGAGAGAGAGAGAAGGAGAGGGTGTGAGAGAGACCTTTTGTGCACTTACCTTGATGTACAGTATCTGAAAAAATCTCTCAGAACTACATGGAGTAAACAATAAAAAAAGAAGTGTGTTTATGCACCTGCTGCCTTTTGATGGTGAAAAGTACAGATGGCCTATATGTGAAATGCTCCTCTTTTCTTGATGGTAAAGCCAGTTTAAAACCTTAAAATCCTGTAAAAAAAATCTACTTCGCATTAAATTTATGAACATAATGTATTAATAAACCAAAACGCAATACCAACTTCAAATAAGCTGCAGCTCGCTGGAGGGGTCACGCTACATAATAATTTCTAAAACTTTGGTACAAGTCAAGCCCTTTCTCGTGTTGTTTGCTGCTCTTCTCACCATTAAATATCCAGCACTATGGCATGCAAGTGTTTAAATCCATTTACTTTGCTTTTGTTTAGTCTATTCGCTTGTTAAGTCTGACGTCACATAGCAGCGCTTCCGTGTCCAAACGCTCTACCAGTTACCACGAGAAAACAACAAAAGGTGCTAATATAAACTCACAATGTTACAGAATACTAGCGAAAAAGTTATAATATTAACCTTTAACTCCATACCGAAGTAACAGATAGCCAGACAATGAAAATATTAATATAAAAAAAATATATACAAATTATTTGTGTTTGGGACGCTGTGAGTACGGAGACTGTAGTGTATATTGCAATATGAATAAACAGTGCTCATAAATGGCTGCTGAGGTCATATTCTCAAGTGAAGCGAGTTGAGGCCTGGACCCCGAAACAGCGCTTCTTACGTCATCACTTAACAACCGAATACTTTCACCACCATTAAAAGGCAGCAGGTGCATAAATACACTTTTGTTTACTCCATGTAGTTCTAAGAGCTGAGGTGTACATTGTGATTTTCTGAAATACATTAAGGTAAGTGTGCAAAGGTCTCTCTCACACACACACACTCTCTCTCTCACACAGACACACATACACACTCAATATAATATGCTGTTATACTCCATATAGCTTCATATACAAGTCAGAAACTAAGCTTTTTTTTTTGCACAGGCCTATCTAAAGGGTTAATGGTCCCACCTAGTGATCAACTGTAAAATTAACAAATTTTACCTCTTCCCAAAAGGGAAAACCACAAACAATCAAGAATGCATGATTACATGGTGTCATGGCTTTGTAATCAAAAAATGTAATTATAATGGAAGTCAATGGGGCAAAAACAGCCACCAACAACAAATTAGGGAGAAAAAAAATAAATCTAATGATGCAAAAAACCTAAAAATGCATCAAAACCAAAGTTGCTACTAATCTTTGACATGCCCAAGACTGTTATAAAAAAAAAAAAAAAAAATCCAGCCACAATTACTTTTATATTGAAAATAAGTCATTTGTGTGTTTTTTTCCCCTAAATCAGTGACATCATTTATGAACTTGGAAATTAAAGAGTTAAAATCTTGGATTTTTTAAAAACATTTGGTAGTTTTGATCAGGACTGAGGTTGATTAACAGATTAATGCAAAAAAAAAAAAAAGAAAAAAAAAATTAATCGGATACATTTTTACAGCAGTTTAATTGAGTGGATGTTTTCATACCGAACAACTCGAAAGGGTAGTGAATTTGAACAATCCACAAGGGTTAATAGTATCACATCAGTGCTTTTAGAATCGCTGAATCTGCTGTGGTCGTTCCTTCACATCTGCAGCGGAGACCTGAACCAGGAAGTTGGTCACCAGATTAGGTGTGTGCACGGATAGTCGAACATTCGAATATTCGTTCTGCTCTAATTATTCGATAAATAAAAATGTTATTCGAATTTCAAAAAAAATAAATAAATAAAAAGTTCACAATAAAACCTAATTTGGTCACTTTCTGTGATTCTCCACGGCATATTTGAAGATGTATGCAAGCAAAAAATAATTAATGAATGAATAAGGGGCCGTTCACATATTGCGCCTAAAAATGCGATTTCTCCTTCTTTCCAAAGCGCTCGGGCAGAAGCGCTTCTGAGGCATCTAGGTTGCTAAGCAACAATGATGCGCCCTCTCCATGAAGACACAGAAATTTCAGCAAATGATAAATGGATTTGCAGCACTAAAAATCGCTTTCAGTAGCTTTGCTACTAAATTTATTTGATCAGCTGTTCCTTCATCTTGGCTGAGCTTTCAACGTTGTTATGGGAAAGGATGAAGTTGAATGTTTAGTTCTTGTCACATGACCTGCGGTGTGCTTGCGGCATTCTGAAGTTGAGATGTTTTTAACTCGATGTGGTGCGGACACGCCTGGGAAAAAACGGAGCGTCGCACTGCGTGCGCGTCGCTTCCATTATGAGCGCGCATACCACGCGCCTACATTGGAAATAACAAACTTGAGCGCGCAAAAGACGCGATATGTGAACGGCCTCAAGTACTGCGGTCTTCTACATTACATTCTGTGGAGAATCACAGAAAGTGACCAATTCATGAACATTGTTGCGGCATCTCTCAAGCAACGAATAAACACCACTAACTTGGGGAATGCAATGAAAACTCCGCTTCTCGCATCTGCCCTAGACCCTCTGCACAAACATCTCGATGAAAATATGAGAGAAGTAAGAAAAAAAAAACCTTTTTTGAACAATATCAGAACATTTTCCTTGATGCGAGTGGTGCGGATGCAGCCGCCGCCACCAAAGATGAAGAGGATCCAATGCCCACTCGTAGGAAAAAGCCAGTTCTGAGCCAGTTCTTCAGCGTTGATTACATAGAGTCCAGCCGAGACAAGTGGGAACAGTTCTTGCTGGAGCCATGTTTTCCACCAGATGAGGATCCCATTCAGTGGTGAAATGAAAGCGCTTCACAAAACTTATTCGCTTAGCACACCGTTATTTGTGAGTCCCGACAACGTTTGTGCCGTCAGAGCATTTTCTCCGCGGCCGGCTTTATTGTTAACAGACTAAGGAGCCGACTTTCCCCCGATCATGTTTACATGCCTGTGTTTCTTAACAAGAACATGTAAAACAGTAGAAAGAAATCAAAAAAGATTTGCTGACAGTTTCAATGTTTCAAAGTTAAGTGTAGGCTACGTTCTACAATAGCCTAATTGCTACAGGCTGCTTTACGTTTTTTCTTTGTTCACTTTTTTTTCTTTTATTCTGTACTTTTGTTTGTTTGCACGCATTGTCAAATGTTTTCAGCTACAAAACACGATGTGTAATGTTAAAGCTTGTTCAAAATGACGGAAACAATAAATGTTGCTGAAAAATAATGCCGGCCTCATTAAACTAAATTTAAATAAACGAATATTCAAATATTCGTTTTTTGTGAGCTCAAATATTCGAATGTGATATTTGCGGAAAACGCCCGTCCCTACATCAGATAACACTGTAACCAGTTAAACCGTAACACCGGAGAGCGCCAGTATGTTTTCCTACTGTTTTTGTGATATTTTTGTATTTTTGTAGTCGACGTAATAGATGACGTCGACATGTCGTTGCAGCACTAATTTGATGTAGACTTGACAGAATGTCAGTAACACTGCACCTGATCATGTCTGAATGATCATGGAAGGTAAAGTAATGATCACAACTATTACATCATTTTAATTGTGCATCTCAAGCCCATGCCAGTAAAAAAAATTATTAAATAATAAAAAAAACAGCCTACAGTAGCGCAATTTCTATGTCCCAAATCTACAAATTTAATTTCCATCTCTAAAACACATATTTTACAGTCACTGTTATATAAATAAATGCTTCCTATTAGTGTGGCCCAAAACATTTAGCACAGTTTTATTACAGGTAGAATGCAAAATGTTTCAGTGCAAACATTTCAACCAAATGTAATTTATGCAGCATTTCAAACCATTTCAAACCAACATTTCAAAGCCCCGCGTTATCCCGCAGCAGCGCAGTCAGTCATTGAGCTAGGGCTAGACGATTAATCGAAAAGTAATCGAAACCAAAATTTGGAACCTCTAACCGACGTAATTTTCCCATGTCGGTTATTTCCTGTTAATACTTCCCCCTTAAAAGCATGTGTAGCCACATGATTATGCCAGCCAGTGCCATAAAAGCAAAACACGAAAGTGAACGCCGGTTCAACACATAGTGTTGCCGCGCGAGCGGTGAGCCTCGAGTCTTCACTAAACTTTGTCAGTTGTATTTGCTTTATGGTTTGGACGTTCAAGCGATTAGACGATTGGATGTTTATTATTATATCGAGCTACCATGTTCGCGCAGCTACATTGTGGCACGAAAACTCATAGTTGTGAAGATCGCGCACACAGAGGAACACAGTTGTCAACGCTGTCCCGTGATTTATCACTAAAGTATCTTAGAATCGCAAAACCTATTATAGCATATTTTTCTACGTTTGAAGGAACTAGGCTATTTACAACCCCCAGCTTCACAATAATATAGAGACTAATTCACACACGCAATCACTCATACTGGTACTGTTTAGCTGTAATCTTTATTTATCTTTTACACCGAGCAATAATATGTAAGAAATGTTACGAACATGGATAAAATAACTGCTGATAGTGAGCTATGATCGTTCTTTCAATAGGAAAAAATATCCCACCTTTAATAGTTGATCTCAACCGTCTGACTAAGGCCGGTCTAAAAAGACGCTCAGGACATTTGACAGAACGCTGCTGCATGCCGACACCAAAGCGTATCATTTTCATGTGTTATTAAGCCTTGTCACTTGCAATTGTAACCATTCAAAAGACTTTAAAGCATTCAAACACAAGACACAGAAAAGCTGAATTGAGTAGCTGGTTACTCGCGCTGTGCTTGGTGCGCACGCGGAGACAGAGCCTTAAAGGAGAACACGTCTCACGTTTGCAAAGTTCTCCTTTAAGTTCCTCCTGCACCTCAACGAACAAAAACAAATCGCAGTTTAAACAAACAGAAAAGGATGTGTAGAGCCCACTTCAGCACCGCGGTGTTCTGGTGTTCAGGGCTCATGCAGATAGGGGCATCTCAAAACACTTGAACACCGAATTTGTCTGTTTTTGCTCTTGTACCGATAAATACATAAAAAATATGTGAACATACCCGTCTTGGATAGTATGTTCGAAAAAACTGTCAGTTATGTCTTAAGTTAAAGAAAAAAGTTGAGAAAAAATCATATGTGTATTATATTGGATGCATTCATTGTCTCTTAAAGTGACCGCGCCTTAAGTAATCGCAGCTTGGGCGCCGCGTTGCATTCTGTAACGTGGTGGGCATGTTGATAAACAAATAAACAGAACGAACATACAAATGAAACACTTTCAAACAGGGCCCACTGGTACAACCTGAAACGGGGCCCTACAAACCCCAACTATGGCCCCGTTTACAGTACAATCCTTGTAAGTGAACTATGAGGGCAAAAAAACTAAACAGAAACAAAATAACCATTTATTAATCGTAATCGAGGTAAAATGTTCAATTAATCGAGGTTTTGACTTTAGGCCATAATCATCCAGCACTACATTGAGCGCTGTAACAGATGATGTCAAATCTTGCGGAATTCCATAAACTAAACAGTACCCCTCTGTTTGGACAAATATACATAATGAAAAGATGATACTAAATGTAATACCTTGGAAAATAGCATTTAATGCTTTTTAATACTTTTTAAGAGCCTTAATTTTCTCTAAATTATTTGATCAACTTTTAATACTTTTCAAGACCCCGTGGACACCCTGTCATTAAAGGAGTGGTTTATTGTTTTTCTAAGCTTGATTGTGTTTATGGGCTGCAGTCTAACGTGTTAATGCTTTGTTTAAAAAACAAAAAAACAAAAAAAAAAACTTTTTCACATTTTTTTTACCATTATTCCACACGGCTCTGTCCCTTCTCTGAGAAATGTGATCTGATCATTAGAGTAAAAATATGTGTATAATTGTAACTTTTCATTGATGGAGCTGAACTGAACTTTGCTTTAAATTGATCAAAAGACATTTCTAATCTACACAAATATTTATATTTCAGATAGTCTTCTTAACCTGAAAAAAATATCATCTGTTTTCAACATAATAATAATAATAATCATAATAATAATAAATTTACTTTTTAGTAGTGAATATTAGAATGATTTCTGAGGGATCATGTGACTTGAATAATGATGCTAAAAATTCAGGTTTGAAATCACAGGAATAAATTACATTTTAAAATATGTTAAAATAGAAAGCAGTTATTTTAAATGGTAAAATTATTTCACAATATTACTGCTCTTGCTGTAATTTGGATCAAATAAATGCAGGCTTGGTTAGCAGAATATTCTTTAAAAAAACATTTCATCTTTTTGCTTAAAAATGTTTGACTGGTTGTAATCGCAGACTTGTTAATTATTCCTGAATTCTTAATCCTGGCTGAACTTAAAAATAGTCAGCAATGTTTGAAGTAATTGATGTCTTAGGTTTCCTGAGCCACATTTACAAAATTCACTGTAGCCTACAAGTTAATGTTAGATCTTCTGCTCCAACCACTGGTTAATGAGATTATAGAAGTAAGTTTCTAACATTTGAAGTTATGGTAGGAATGTATAGCTAATGTGGTATAATGTGAAGTAATCAGCAATCATAGGATTTATTATTTTTTTCATAATTTTTTTTTATGCCAGGTTGGAGTTACACTGATTTTCTTCCATGGTCGATGGACCATAGTTCCCTGGCCACCCCGTGTATAAAAATCCACCACTGTCCACTGTACAAGCAAACATATCTATGTGTAGAAGACTGCATGTTCATGAGACTTTTATTTGAATGAAAATTTACTCTGACTCACACCATTAAAAAAAAAAAAAAAAAAAAAAAAATGAAATCAAGAGTTCTAAAAATAGAAGTCTAAAACTGTGAAATGAAATAATAAAAACTGTACAAAAAGTAGGGTATTAACTTGGAATGTTTAGATTACATTTAGGGATATGTGCATTATGACACAAAAACACATATTTTGGCATTAAAGTCACATTAGTCACAAATCATGAAACTTACAATTAATCATTTGCTTATTTATTTCAGCAGGTAACACATGTATTTGTTATCTGCCCTTTTTTTTTTTTTACATTTTATTCCCTTATACAGAGCCCATGACATGGCAAAAATGTTATCCATGAATTAAGAAATTTACTATCTACTATTTACTTTTTTATTGTTCCTTTGTATGAATTAAAACGTGTTAAATAATAACTAATCCATATAATAAAAATAAAAATAAAAAAAAATAATAGTTTGTCAATGTCAAACATGCAATGGAAAAGGAAAGTTTAGTTTATCAAGTCAATCCATAGTCCAGTGGTAGAAGGTAGACAGTGATTTTAGAAATCACGGATTGTGGTGTTTTTTTTTTTTTTTAGATAATAATAAAATAATATATAAAATGATTAATACAGATGTGTGCATTCTGCAGTTCGCTAGTTTATGTTACACCATTTTGTTTTCTTTTAGAAATTAGACCATGTCCATTTTACACTAAGCAACAAGTAGTGTGGACTGAATTCAGTCCAGCTGGAGGTGGCTGGGGTTTGGGGGTAGTTCTGTATAGCTTTTTGAGGTTGAAATAAAGGTGTAGATCACTTGCTCTAGTGTCTGATGAGCATTCCAAACTTAGAGCAGGTTTAGGCAAAGTCTAAGCCTAACCCATAATGAGCCTCAATATATTTTAATTATTTATTAATAGACTAATGTTTTCTTCCTGTCATGCATGCACATTAATAATACTCCGCACTGACATTTGAATATGAATAGTAATAGAGCACATTTCTTGTAGGTTACAGTATTGGATCTGCATGAAAAATAAATCACAAATCTACAACAGAGACAGATGCAGTTATAAACTGAATTGATTATTTGACATTTTAAAATCATCTAATGGCCGATGCCGCTCCAATTCATCGCTCATTAGTTGTTCTTGATCAAACGGATGCATATAAATCTAAAACAATTGTTTTAATAAATCTCTTTTGCATTAAAAAATAAAGATACAAAGCAGGTTAAGTTAAATATTATTGCACACATAATTGTAAAATCCTATAGGCTGTGAATAAGATTGCAGTTTCACATTTTGCATATGTATCACAATGTTAATAAATTTTTACATGCAATTATACAAAACAAAACCAAACAAGATTTATAATAAAGAAAAAATGTAGACAAATACGAATTATCGCGCTCAGCATCATGTGCGCCACGCAAATTTTGCACATTTTTATATTTTAAGGAGTGATATACACAATGTCACAATACACACACACACACACACACACACACACACACACACACACATATATATATATATATATATATACACATTTGTGTCAAAATATACACAAATGCTCTTTATTCAGTTGCTTATAAACATCTAAATGGCTAAAGTCTAATCTCACTGTAATCAGCTGTGATATAATAATATGTGAGCAGCATGTATGTACATGATTGAAAAAAAAAAAAAGTTATGCGTGGTAAGTGAAAAACTAAAAATGTTAAATCACTTGAATAAGGCTATAAAACACATACATAATATTGTTTCCCAGGACTTTTTAGAACTGGAGCTTGTAGCCTAGAGTTTTTAAATAAATGTATATACTTTTATGTTTGTAGTTTATTTAGAATATATTTAATTATCCCACAACATAATTTAATATTCACTTGCGGGTGCAGTTAAACAGCTTATTAGGAATAATCCAAGCTGACTTTCAAAGCTGAATTTTTTGCATCATTACTCCAGTCACACAATCCTTCAGAAATCCTTTTAACAATCTGTTTTTCTACAAACAACAACAACAACAAAAAACATTTATTGCAATTATTATTATTTATTGCCAGGTATGTTTACACATACGAGGAATTTCTTTTCTTGACAGAAGCTCCGCGGTGCAACAGAATGACAGCGACAGAACAAAAATCTCATAATAAAAAAGTAGGTAAGGAATTTATATTGTCATATATACTGTCACAGCAGTAGTGTATATTGTTATTGAAACTGTTTCACTTGATTATACATTTAGTCAAGAATTATAGTTTGGAAAAAGTCTAACTAGTCAAATGTTTACACGTTAAGTGAAAACTAGTACAAGTACATAAATAAATAAAAAGATACTTTTCTCATGTCTATGATCTCTGCTGAATAAAGCGCTTCATTTTTTTTTCTTTCTGAGGAAATCCAAATCTCAAATCCTGAGGTTATCCACATCACATCTTTTTGGGGTGAAATATGTCATATTCCTCTCATCGCGAAGCAAACAGTAAAAAAAAAAAAAAAAAAAAAACTTGAACAGTCTCGCTGCTTCGTTTTCTGTTGTATGGGCGTATTGAAGCCACGCGCTTCAGTAAAACATTATAATCTCAAATGCACGTTCAGCACGTGGGCATGGTCACATTAGATATAATGAAGGGAGATGTGAAAAATGGACATCGCATTGTTTTCATATGGATTACTTTATCACATAATATTTGTTTTCAGCAGCACTTGTTTAGTTTAAAAGTATACATGTCAGGCTTTCTATAGATATATATATCTCATGTCTCTTCTTTGAGTATTCAATGAGTTACAGTTCATTTTAATGACGTGTTTGTAAATGAAAATCACCGCAGACAAAGGCTGCAGACAGCACACCTTGTTTGTCATCTTTATTTTATAAATGCACAAAGTTTTCTTGTTATTATGTCTGTATACAAAAAAGTAGACCCTTTACAGATTCGTTTGATGTATTGCTCTTATCTGTTCAATCAAAACTGAAAGTGTAATTTAAGTTATTTTTGGGGTTATCAGGAGAAAATGCCTCATAACGCATAAACACATTAATCGACTCCAAAGGGTTAAATGCGACTGCAGTTTTTTTTTTTAGTCTCTTGTATACTCCATAACGCTGCAAGTTCAACTGCTTGTTACAAATATGGTAGAACCATCACTTCTACCACAAAATAAAGCTTTGTAACAATAATCTTCCTAACTTGTCTCAATTCCTCATCATAAAAAACTTGGTGTAACAGAAACTATTAACTCACTCTTTTCTTGTACTTAAGATACAGTTGCTCCTTTACATTTAAATAAGACTGAAAATGGAAGAAAACGAAACTAAAGGAATTTCGGTGGTGATTTCTCCATTAGGGCGTAAAGGGAAGGGAGGGATTTTTATTTTCACTTTTACATTCAACCACAGTCTTACGCTAGCTTTCACTGTTCTCTGTTTGTGCTGCCTCTAAATAGCGATGTGCAACAGTGGTTAGCTTCCCACTTGACGCCTCAAAAGACGTAAGAAGACATAATAATGGCCTCAAAAGTCACGTAGTGATGGCTGGCTTCCCTTTGAGAAGAACGATGAAAAAACAGTTCAGGGTAAGCTGTGCAGCGCCAAGCTTTCACACAAATCTACAACAAATACAATGCGCTATCATCTAAAATTTGTATATAAAATATCTGGCAATAACAGAGCGGCAACTCAGACGAGCACTGAATCACTTGCCGTAAGACCTATGCAACGCAGGCAGAACTGAGAAGACGACAAAGCTATTCGCTGAAATGGTGGTGAAAGATGTGCTGCCCATTAGTTTCAGGGACAGAGAAGGTTTACTTGTCCAGTGGTGCCTGGCTGTTCCTGCAACATCTGTTCCAGCGGAGCAAATTTATTCCACTAAATGTGAACAGGCTGCGCACTCGGCTCTCATCTGAGCATGTAGACCGCATTATGTATTTGAATAGACATTTGAATGTTTCACCGGTCGTGGTAAATTTAATATCCTTTTTTTTTTTTTATAATATTATTGTTTTAGTTTTGAGTTTTAGCCATAGTTAAAATATCTAGGCTATTTGGTCTCTGTTTTATACCTTATAATAGTTGTTTGGTTAAACTTTGAACTTTTTTCTTATCTTTTAAAAACTAAGTTTCACCGCTGGATCAAAATATGCTGCTAAAGTTTTACTGGAAGACAATGTTTTGTTAAAAAAAAGCCGTTGAATAAAGTAGCAAAAAAAGAAAAAGTATCTTTGTGTGTTAATTTTTAAATCACAGACAAATAATGAAATGGTCTTTATAAAATAAAAATGCACTGGATATATTTGTAGCCTAATTAATTACATTATATTTGTAGAGATGACGAAAATCAAAATTATTTGTTTGTCATAGTTTTTATCTTAAATATATTTTAAATCTCGTTCAGTTATTTAGCAATAATCACTGATTTCAATTTGATAATACCTAGAATATCAAAATCAACTGCGGGTGGCAGACTCTTTTCCTATTTGGCGCCTAAACTCTGGAATAACCTACCTAACATTGTTTGGGAGGCAGACACACTCTTGCAGTTTAAATCTATATTAAAGACCCATCTCTTTAACCTGGCTTACACATAACATACTAATATGTTTTAAATATCCAAATCTGTTAAAGGATTTTTAGGCTGTAATAACTAGTTAAACCGGAACCGGGAACACTTCCCACAACACCCTATGTACTTGCTACATCATTAGAAGAATGGCATCTACGCTAATATTTGTCTGTTTCTCTCTTATTCCGAGGTCACCGTAGCCACCAGATCCAGTCTGTATCCAGATCAGAGGGTCACTGCAGTCACCCGGATCCAGTACGTATCCAGACCAGATGGTGGATCAGCACCTAGAAAGGACCTCTACTGCCCTGAAAGACAGCGGAGACCAGGACAACTAGAGCCCCAGATACAGATCCCCTGTAAAGACCTTGTCTCAGAGGAGCACCAGGACAAGACCACAGGAAACAGATGATTCTTCTGCACAATCTGACTTTGCTACAGCCTGGAATTGAACTACTGGTTTCGTCTGGTCAGAGGAGAACTGGCCCCCCAACTGAGCCTGGTTTCTCCCAAGGTTTTTTTTCTCCATTCTGTCACCGATGGAGTTTCGGTTCCTTGCCGATGTCGCCTCTGGCTTGCTTAGTTGGGGTCACTTAATCTACAGCGATATCGTTGACTTGATTGCAAATAAATGCACAGACACTATTTAACTGAACAGAGATGACATCACTGAATTCAATGATGAACTGCCTTAACTATCATTCTGCATTAGTGACAGTTTTCCTAATGAATGTTGTTCAGTTGCTTTGACACAATGTATTGTGTTTAAAGCGTTATATAAATAAAGGTGACTTCACTTGACTTAATAGGCTGCGACGTAGCTGACACTTTATTCTGCTAATTTACCGCTGCATTTTGTTCCATCGTGAGAGCGTGACGGATATTGCATGGACAACTACAGGTGACACTAGTGTTGTCAAAAGACCCGGTACCAACCCGGACTTCGGTACCAATTCGGTACTAAAAAAAATCAAAATGTTATGGTACCAGGTTTCTTTAAGTACCGGTGGTACCGTTAACCTGGTCAACCTGGTTCTTGACGCATACAGCGCTATGATTTCTGCGAAGGAGAAAACACGGACGGAATCTCAAAATCCAGTTATGAAAATTAAACTTACATTTTAATGTGGACAGTCACGGAATTTATCAAAGTTAACATAAATGAATCAAGTCTCCATATGGATCAGTATCTGTAAATGTTAAGCTGCAAAAGTTGGTTGAAATCTGAATCCTGCATGTTCTGCACGTCTCTGTGTGAATGAATGAATGGCAGAGATGTGCTGCTTTGTTTACTACATAGCAACCCTCTACATTGCGAGTAAATCACTCGCATATGCGACTAAATCTTCATTCTGGCGACTAAATTATGTCTAATATTAGCCAATGGCTAATAAATTCTCAGATTTTACTTGCCAGTGTGTGAGTTGGAGGCTAAGTATAAGTTTAGCTCAGATATATGTTCACTTACCGAACAATCTGTGACAGAGCACTTCAGAGTTTCACTCTCCATCAGGCGATCTGTGATTTTTTTTTTCTTCTTCAGTTCATTTAAATGAATGCACAGTGCACCTGTGTTTAATGTACCGTAAACTCTAGTGTGAAGGCGCAAAAATCGCCGTCGCTTTCTCTCACACACATGCAGGGACTGAGAGAGAATTGACGCGCTGCCTTTAAACAATATTCTTTGTTGTATTTTCCTGTCAAAATAGTGGCGTTCCTAAGGAAGTCTTCAGCTTATAAGAACAGCTGGGTTTTCAGATAATGTTAGTGTGTGGAGTTAAAGCGCAAACGGCAATACTATTGGCTGACGCTCACCTATTATCGTCCATTTTGATTTTGGCAAATCAGTTCCTTCATGAATATTTATGAATCCAGCAGCTCATTAATCCTTAGTAATCTTTGGTGTGTTTTATAGTTCTTATTATTAGAATTCGTATCAATATTACCTTATCAGTATTTTTGTTAGTCCCCCCCCCCCCCTCTTTTTTTTCCCATTCCAGTTAAAATGTCCAATTAAATGACTAATATGCATTTAAACATGGTTATCAAGTTTACTTCTAATTACTAAAGTTCTAATTATATAACAGTCTGGCGAGTAAACTACTAGTTTTTTACTACGAGTATTTACTAGCCAATGGCGATTAAATTGCCAAGGTGTCCCGTAGAGGGTTGCATAGACTGAAGCTCTCAATATGGATATATATATATATATACATAAACAACATCACCAGAACTGTTCTGAGTCACTTCACAAGCATTTTACTATTTCATTTGAGTAAAACCAGTGTCAGTTTAAAGGTATTCACGGCAACCTGTCAAAATAAGTTCATTTTTACATAAAGGCATTGTGCTTGAAATATTACTATTATTATTATGTGATACTGCTACTACTGTTGAAAAAATAATAATAAAACTTTAAAGAAATAAATCACACTATATTTCTTCCATGTTTTCATTTTAATAGCAAATCCCCTTTATCTGTCAAAACATAAAATGTTTAAATTTCATTCATTAAAAGACAAATTAAATTTGGGTGAAATTTGTTTAACAATGTTTTTCATAATTATATTACTTGTAGAAAAACTTTAAACACAATTGTAAATAAGTATAAAGAATGGCACTGGGTTTATTTTTGGTGATAAAATGTGTTTTTTTTTATTAGCATATTTTTGTGTTTTTCTTTGGTACTGTAATTGGTAACTAGAACTGTGGATTTTCACTGGTATCGGTACCGAATACTGAAATTTTGGTACCGTGACAACACTAGGTGTCACCGAAATGCATTATCTCTCAGAGAAGGTGAAAAAACACGAAAGAGCAAAGATGCATATGGATAGTAGGGAGCAGTGTAATGTAAGTGAGGAATGTGATATAAATGAGCAGTGTAATATAAGTGATTTATGTGACTTCAATTATTTCTCATTAAACTAAATTCGAAGTTAAACAATTTTTTTGGAAAAACCACATCCTGGCATCAGTCTTCATTTGCTGCTGAATTTTGTTTACACGCATAGAAACATGAGGAGAATTCCTAATGTCAATTTATTTTTAATTAATACTATAGTAGTTCAGTTCCCTTTACATCTTTAACTAGCCATTTAATTATCAACTGAATGGGTGACCTATCCTCATTAATCAAGCAAACATCTGCTTCTACTTACAGAAAACCCAAAAAAAACAAAAAACTGCTATATCTGCTTACTTTTTGTCTCTCTTAGAAGAGAACAAACACAACCCCAGGCATGTATTCAATACAGTGGCTAAATTACAGAAGAAAAAAAAAAGTATCAACACATGCAGACCTTTCTCAACAGCACAGCAGCAATGACTTTATGAACTTCTTTACTTCCAAGATCGATACTATTAGACGTAAAATTATAACCTTGCGACCTCAACCGATCCATCTAAGCTTTCTTTCAGAAGTCATAGCTCATCTTCTGAAAAATAATTAATCAATACCATTAGAATATGTCCTTAAAACCTTCAAATTGGCAGTTATTAAGCCTCCCATTAAACCACAACTTGATCCCGGAAAATTAGTTAATTACAGACCGATATCAAATCTGTCACGGGATGGGTGAGTGGAAGAAGCGAGGGCTCAACTGTAGGATGAATGGGCTCTTTATTAAACACAATAAACAAACAAACAAACAAACAAAAAACTACCCAGAGGAGGAAAAACAGCAGGCAGGCAGGCAAGGACAGGGAACAGTATGCCACGGCAAGGCAAGGCAACAGGAACATCTAACATACACCACAGGACACACCAACATAAACAACAAAACAGCACAGGACTGCAGACACTATGGTAATAAATAAGGAGGCAAACAATAACGAGGGAGACACAGGTGAAGTAACTGAAACTATAATGAGATAAGAAGGGTGGGGTCAGACAATCGACAAAGAACTATGAGCTCAGCTATGTTCCTTTTTGGAGAGAAATGATCTCTCTGAGGATTTAAGGGGGCTTTCACACTGGGCTCGTTTGCTGCGGTCCAACCAGAGCGCGATTGTTCCCTGCACCACCCGCAATGTTGGCCTGCTTTCACACTCAATAGTTGTATCGAACCCAGGTGCGTTTGCAGTCACCTTACGTCATTGAAAACGCATGGAGAACACAACGCGACTTAGCATAGTTGTAATTTTTTATTTTATTTTGGTGCTATTATGCACAGTATAATATTTTTTATTATTATTTAATTTGAATTAATTTAATTTTGACACCGTCGATCAAAACATTCTTACTCTTTGGCAGAGTAGACTGCAAATTAAGGTTGGCATTAGTGGAATTCCATTATCATGGTTCAAATCTTACTTATCTGACTGTTATCAGTTTGTAGCAGTAATGACGAGATAGCATACTGATCACAAGTACAATATGGAGTGCCACAAGGCTCAGTACAACAAGGACTGTTGCTTTTCACACTTCACGTTACCCTTGGGAGATATCATAAATAAACATTGCCTTAGCTTCCCCTGTTATGCTGATGATACTCAGCTCTACATTTCTTTGCGGACCAATGAAACATACACATTTGCATAACTCACTGAATGCATAGTTGATATAAAAAACTGGATGACTAGTAATCTTCTTCTGCAAAATTCTGAAGAAAAAAAAAATAGAGGTTTTAACCCAGAGGTGTCAAACTCATTTAAGGTTGAGGGCCGTATCTGAGAAAATGCCCCCTTGTGTGGGCCGAATTACCTTTTTGTTAAACTCTAGTTTGCTTACAATTACATTAATATTTACCATATAATTTACAAAAATGTATGTGTGTGTGTGTGTGTTTGTGTGTGTATATATATATATATATATATATATATATATATATATATATATATATATATATATATATATATATATATATATATATATAGACAAAGGAAATTTATGTTTTTGAAGATGATGCTAGGTTATTTTAGACCAATTATTATAATATAACAGTTATTATAATATAAGATAATATAATAATAACAATAAATGTTTTTTTTTTTTTTTTTTTTTTTTATAAGTTTGTTAAAAGGATTTCTGAAGGATTGTGTGACTGGAATAATGATGCAAAAAATTTGTTTGAAAGTCAGCTTTGATTGTTCCTAATAAACTGTTTAACTGCTCCCCCAAGTGGATATTAAATTATGTTGTGGGATAATTAAATACATTCTTAATAAACTACAAACATAAAATTATATAGATTTATTTTGTCCTCACATTCTTTCTTGTAACTCTTCCCCCTCAGTGACACAGCTGACTGAGAGGCTCATTATGCAGCTCATTATGCGGGCCTTTGTCTTCTCAGGTGTAAATCTCAATGATATTCATGATAGTTGACGCCTATTCGCATATGACTTTTACCAACAAAAAGTGTCTTAGAAATTTTAATTCAATATATTGTTTTCTGTAAGCGAGTAAACAAGATGATTTTCACATCATTTAGAAAGAAAATTTCTAGGCTAAAAGCTCCAATTCTCAAAAGTCTGTGGAACCAAAGTTCATTATGTGTTTTATGGCCTTATTCAAGTGATTTAACATTTTTAGTTTTTCACTAACCATGCATAATATTTTTTTCTCTCAAAAACACAATAATATACATACATGCATTTCACATGTTATTATAGCCAAGTTTGTGCTGATTACAGTGAGATTAGACTTTACCCATTTAGATATTTATAAGAAACTGAAAAAAGCACAAATGTCAGGGCATGGCAAAACTTCTCCAGGCCCCAAAAATACCCGTAGACTCCAGAGGGTTAATGTGCATCTCAGAAAATGCTTTATTTAAAACCCCAACTGAATGGCACTTAAATGCACTTAATTCATCTGTCAACTTTCTTGTCATTGTTCACAGTACAAGTACAGACAGAGAAACAATGGGTAATAATTTAATGGTTATTTTTGATGTATGCATTGCATTCTTTGCATTTAAAAAATAAAAATAAAAAAATTCTAAAAAAGGAAACTTAGTTGTTCATTTTAAGATGCCTGTGAGTGTCACGGAGGGACCGCACGTTCAACATGGACGTTAATACGTACAAACATACACTGAGACTGTTTGGTTATACAAGAATTTATTGTAATTATTGATCAGAGAGCGAATAAAATACCTGTAACCCTCAGGCCACACTCTCCACTGCAGAAACAAACACAGACTACCTTCCATTATAAAGACATTCACATTTATACTAGTGGCCAGCACCATTACCACATGTGGAGGAACAAACTCACAGAAAACACTTTACACATGTTCCCTTAAATATACAGAGTCTGAAAGAAACATATTGGCATGATGTTCTACTTAATAAATCTACTTTGATGTTATTAATTTGTTCACATTAAACAGGAAATAACAGCAACAACTCGGCCACATTGCCCCTGAAACCCCCACGCTCAATTAATACATGGTAGATTCCCACTCTAAGCGGAACCAATAATTCCTGCCATTGTTTCTTACCAGGACTCTAAAAATCATGGGACAAACGCTACACGGGAACAATACACATACACAGTTTACAGGTATTTCATTCACTCTCTGATCAATAATTACAATAAACTCTTGTATAACCAAACAGTCTCGGTGTGTGTTTGTGCGTATTAATGTCCATGTTAACGTGCGACAAGACCCAGTAGTCTTATTTTCTCTTGCATAATTAATATTGCACTTTAATTAAGCAAAAGCACATTTTATCCGATTACTCGATTAATCGATAGAATTTTTGGTAGAATACTCGATTACTAAAATATTCGATAGCTACAGCCCTAATAAAAACTTAAGAAAAACAATAGAACCACTGATCTTTACAAAAAGTCCAAAAAGAGTGAAATGTGATTGTAATTCTGTACAGCACGATTTACATGTGCAGATGTTTGTTACACTTTTTATCCGATGACCAGTCCTACAGCTATTTTTTTTTTTTGTGTGTGTGTATTTGCATAAGAGAGACAGAGGCAGAGGTGCATGTCTACATGTGTTTAGTAGAGCTGTCAGGATGTGAAATGGTCTTGTCTCTCTTCACATAAACTCTGTGGTCTGCCAGGAAATAGTGAGACAGAGAAAGCAAAAAAGAGAGGGTGAGACAGTAAAGAGCACAGACTGATGATGACTGTGTATACCGATGTGTGATCATCAGTGGCGCTACCCCTGTTAATCTGTATTTGGTAAACTGTTCACACTGGAGCTGGAGCTCACAGCTGGAACAAGGCAGTGAATAAAACCATGTACATTTCCTGAAGGAGACTGCAGTGCGCGAACAGCTACAAGAGTTGCCACACGTAGGGTGCTCTCACACTTGGTTTGCCTGGTCTGAACCAGAGTTTGATTTGCTCGAATTCAGGTGCACAACAAAAGTGCTAGTGTGAAAGCACCATTATTGATTGTTGTCTACTTTACATCAGAATCAACACACAGTACTGGGTCTCTGAAGTACCAAATTCAATGTGTGTCTAAATGGAAGAAAAATTGCCAATTACATAGGCAAACAATGCTGTGATATCACAGTTACTTGTTTTGAATGGCAGACATTTTATAAATGTACATCAACTGTTGCAAAGTGCAACATTTTAGACTAAATTCTAAAACAAACTGAATTGTTTTAACTTGATGTGCTTACGCGCCGATAGCTAAGTTAACAACACAGAGTATTACTCACCGCCTACGGTTCCATCACACGATCGTGACCCTTTTTCGTTGGGACTGCATTATCCTTAAGAAATAAACGATACGCAAATCTGGCGTCAAACTGGGCCTTGTTTGTAAAACAAGCATCTTCGAAATGCAGGGAACAAACAAAAACACTTGCACAACTCCATTGATGCTCTGTAAAAATAAACTCCATCCACTGGTCCCTTAATGCTGTTTTTTTTTTGGTAATCTGTGCAGGGTTGTCTTGCCCTGGCAACCAAAAACACACTTCTTTTGTGACATTTCGGTCTCTCACTCTGATCAGTGAATGTCTCTGCTCTGCTATACGGGAGCGCGTGCTCTTCCGGGAGAAGTGCCCTTGGGACCCATATAAGGAAATACCGCTCCATCTAACGTCACACAGACCCATACTCGAAAAAAACTTTCCGAAACTTGTGACAAACCAGAAGATGTATTTTTGGAACAAAAATACTCCTTCAAACGTACAACTTAATTTTTGAAACTTTGTCCATGTTTAGCATGGGAATCCAACTCTTTAACAGTGTAAAAAAACTCAGTATGCATGAAATAGCATTTCACCCACCCTTTAACACAGTTTATTATCTGTTTATTACTGTGAAGCTGTACTGTATAAGCGCTATAAAAATAAATGTGACCCGACCTATAATGTGAATACAGTCACAGCTACAATGCATAAGTTAACTTTATAAAACTGCTATGAAACATAATTAAAATTATCTGCTATGGGTGTTGTGCACAGAACACACATCATGATTAGTTCCTCTATTTGTCCTCTATATGCAAATTCATAGGTCAGGATTCACTAAACATGAATTTCAGTAAGCAGCTCAAGATAAACATTGCATGAGCTTGCATTTTTGGTTTCTCACTAAGGACAGGCAATATCTTCTAATTTGCGATATACCGGTAAAAATTCTCCCCACCATAAGAATTAGTTTCCCACAAAACAATGATAAAACCTTGTTGTCTACATATTTCTGTGTGTGACCATGCAGTGTGACATGGTGGAAAACGGACGTGAAACTGAGGAGGAGTTATGCCTCTACAATGGCTAAATGAGGAGCTGCCTCTACAGGTTTGGTCAGCCAGGGCTGTAAAGTGCAACATAAATTGTTCTCTGCAATGAATAGCATGTGTGTGATACAGTTTTGCATGTATGAGCCTGTTCTATTACTTCTATGATGCATATGTGGAGTTAACGCATGAGGGCGCCCTCTGGCCTCCAGTATGAATGAAACATAAATTACATGTGTGCTCACAAACACCCTATTTTGGGTAAAAATAGGAAATATAATAGTTCTATATAAAGAAACTTTTTTTGTCACTCAGTGGATGCATACGAATTCTATTAATTGATATTATCACAATAAATGGCAGAAAATTTTGTGATATAGTCTATATCGCCCATCCCTAGCATGTACTTGAATTGATTTAAAACACTGATGGTCTTTCTAAAATAAATTATTTCTCAGCTTCAAGACTGACACTACAGACACTAAGCAAACATTTACAGGACACACCAACACAGCTGTTCAGACAAACAGACAAAGAGAGCAGCTGGATCACTATGGTAACCCTGTTGGGTCAATAGTCAGAACTCCTCGACTTCTTGTTTTTTATCATAGACACAAACACACACACACACACACACACACACACACACACACACAAACAAACACACAAATAAACCGAATCATCCGGTTGTTCAACACCGGTACATGACACTAAGGATCTTCAAGGGGGGTTTCTGACTATATCAGTGGTTAAAATTTTGCCTGTTCTACTAATCAGACCACATCCTTATTGTCAATAATGCATTGCAAGCATACACACACTTGCACTCTTAGTCAGCGCTTAGTCGGAAAAATATACACAAAATCACCTCGTAAGCAGCTCTACGTATAATGCACAAAGACGCTCATGCATGTTCCAGCAGAGAGATTCACGCACAACTCCAGTCAAATGATGCAATGGCACTCAAACAACCTTTAGGAACACCATCAGCTGTCTGTCAGTGTGAAGTTCCTCTGATACATGAATGTGAGTGTGTTTTGTGATGGAGTCTGTCCACCTGTTGCTGACCCTCGTGTTTACTGAGCCCCTGGGATCCTAGCTTTCATCAAACCCACACCACGTGACCTGAGCCCGCTAGAGCTCCAAACAGAACAGCTAAAAATAGAACAGCTGGCCCCATCCACATCTGTTTTACATAAGAGTAAGACCCTGATTCAAATAGCTTCCACACAAACATATGCCTACACACAGAGTTTAAATAAAAATCATATGTTTTTAACTGATATGAGAGCTGTTAATATCTTGGGCACAATCACTTAATTTATCACATGCAAAACTATATCATACAATTAGCTAAAATTATGTTATTTTTGATTATGGCTTAATGCTTTAGGACGAGACACATGTAAGTAGTTATTCCTAGGCATATTGTTAATAGTCTACACAATGTTCAATTAATTTTATAGTTACATTAACTAATTATTAACACATTTAATAACCAAAAATGTAATACTGCCACATATCTAAATAGTAGCATTCCTTAATATCACACCCAAAAACTTACACATTTTTTTTGACCACTTAAACAGTATGACAAGCAGATAAGAATAATCTGGTGAAAAATAAAACTTACATAAGCTTCAAACAATGTTTTGGTTGCTAAATGAAACGTAGAACATCAGTTCAGGCACACAGTTACAAATTGCTGCTTCTACAGCAAAAAAATCAAACTAATTACAGAATATTGCTCTTTTAACATTTGTAGCTGTAGGCCGCAATGCATTAACAACATATTTTACAGTATATTTTCATGTCAAATGCAAGTACAGTAGGTGGACAGCCATGCGTACCGCCGCAAAATAATTTGCAAAACTACCGCCAGGTGGCGCAAAGGGACGGATTACGAAATGACTGTAATTGTAAAATGAGATAAAAGGAGGAAGTAAAACAACAATAACATTAGGATATAACATTGTAACATAAAAAAAAAAAAAAAAACATTAAAAAAATTACAATGAGTTAATTTCAAAAGGTAGGATAGTCTTATGCTAGTCTACTCATCAAAAATTAAAAGAAGACCTTTACACAAAGGATCATATGCATGCTATTGTTATTAAACAGTAAATAAATATAAGGCTTAAGGCTTATATATATATATATATATATATATATATATATATATATATATATATATATATATATATATATATATATATATATATATAAAGGTTAATGTTTTAATTTCATTTTCACTTCGGTTCATTCTTGGTTTAAAAAAAAAAAATCTTCAGGGTCCATATGCAGAGCAAAATGAGAACGGTCCAGCATTTAGCTATAATTATTATTAACTCTGTTATTATTCCTGATTTTTCAGGAACCAACTACCAACACTTTGCATTTTTGAATTATGCCTTATGTGTGACCAAAAATTAAGTATTATTTGTTTCAGCTGTTTTATCGTGCTGGTGCCTCACGCACATTTTCACTGGAAACAGCAGTCATTCACCATCCATTCAGCGTGAGCACCTTGACATATCATTAATTATATTTTTTTCCATCGATACTGAAACACGCGTGAACTACAAAGAATATTTACCTCATGAATAATAGTTAAGCTTCAAATGGGCAAAATCACGTATATGGAAACGTTTGGATTTCTTCCAAATGAGAAAGCCCACCTTATGCTTAGCTTTAAATTATTATTATTATTAGTTTTTTTTTATTTTTATAAATAAGCCTATATTATTATATACTGCAATTATATTTATCCATTAGAATTACATATTTTTTAATTCTTGTTTTGGTCTGATAAATTTGTTAAATTTAAAAGATTTGTTGTAAAGTGAAGGGAACTAAAAATATCCTGTGGGTACATTATAACATTATTAGGCCAGCCGTTATTATTTCAAAATTTAATATAATGCAAATGTACTGTTTTTCCGTCACAAACAAAATTTTCACAGCAGAAATAACCAAAGATGTGATGCTTACAATGTTATTAGTTTGGCATATGATAGGGAAAAAAGTTTACACACAATAGCCTAAGACACTTTGAAACTCTCCTTTTATTTTTATTGTTTATTTTTTTTATAGGCTACGTTATGAACATAAAATTTCAAACATACTGAAATACTTTATCCACGGAGTGAAGGCGGAGTGTGTTTCTGGTATCAGTGCGTGCAGAGGGGAAGTTGTTGCTGCTCACAGACTCTGC